>NW_021225134.1:0-666 GCF_002162155.2 Triticum dicoccoides
GTGCTGCATTTAACATTTGGGCAACCACGTGGCAACTGAAGTTGTTTCAACATGGCAACTATAGTTGCTGTCACATGGCAAATACAGTGCATTACAGATGGCAACTGGATTTGCCACACCATGCCAACTGCATTTTTTGTTTTCATGCTGCATTTTTTCATATGGCAATCACATGGCAAGTGCAGCTGACACAACATGGCAACTGTAGTTACTGTGATATGGCAACTATAATCCAACTAGATGGTAATTATAGTGCAACTACATGGCAACTGTAGTAGCTATGACATGGCCACTGTAGTTGGACCACGCATTGCAACTGCCCCACTTTTTCTGCCCACAATCTCACATCATGCACCCTACCTCCTCACAATCCATATGTTTTTGATTTTCTAGGTATCCTAACACACTTTTTATTTTTTTTATCATTGCAGCCACCCCTGAGGAGATTTCACCATCACTTGACGAAGCTTACCGCATGATCGAGGAGGCAGCATTGCATAGGAGGTCCTCACGAGGGCAAGGGCAATCAAGTTCCAACGTGCCTGCAGATACGGTATCTGAGGATACCATTAGGAGTGCCACTCCTGGTTTTGTGAGGCAGCAGAGGGTAGTTCACCCACCTCCCGCGGAAGACTACGAGCCCGAATTCAAGGCCACTAAGGAACA
>NW_021225135.1:0-573 GCF_002162155.2 Triticum dicoccoides
GAATTTAATGTTACCGAACTTGGCTTGTATATTCCGATGATGGACTTCCTCAAATGCCCGAGGTCTTCATGAGTAAGCAAGTTGGATGCACACCGACTTAGTTTCAGTTGAGCTTTCATACACTTATAGCTCTTAGTGCATCCGTTGCATGACAATCCCTACTCCTTGTATTGATATCGATTGATGGGCATCTCCATAGCCCATTGATCCATCGAGCCGATGCGAGACTTTCTTCCTTTTTGACTTTTCCTTATAAATCCCTACTACCGCATTCTATTCCACCTAGTGCTATGTCCATGGCTCGCGCTCATTTATTGAGTGGAGTTCAAAATGCTAAAGCACGTTAGAAGTACAATCCGATTGCTTGGTTTAACATCGAGATGCTCATGATTTATATTTATGTGGTGAAGGCGCAGTCATGCCATGTCAACATGATAAAATGAGGGAAGATAACTTCATTAAGCATTGTATATTTTTAAAAAGTAATAATTATGTGTAACATCCCAATTTTCCCAATTTGGATGTTAATAGTCATTCATATGCATCCCATATTTTTATTTGCATCATATGCTT
>NW_021225136.1:0-3255 GCF_002162155.2 Triticum dicoccoides
GTGTTGGCACAAAAATTTGTGGGTAATTTGCGTGTGAGGCGACTTTGCGATGCCGCACTCTCTACACCTTGGAGATCTGATGCACCCTTGATAATACTCTTGTAGTGTGTTCTTACTTTCTGCTTTTCTATGCCCATTTTGGATTTCTTAGATGAGATTGCAGGTGTTTTGTTGATGGACCGTATGATATGAATCATGTATTAGATTTTTCCTGATCATATTCCTCACTGACTTCTATTCTTTCATTCCAGACAAGAAGAACACCTGATTACTATTTTCATTGTTTAATTCGATGGTTCATCACTATTTTTGTTGAAAAGGGTGTTGCAGATGCAGATTAAGCGACATGAGTTTATGTGTAATTTACATCTGAGGCATTTTTGTGATGTCACTCCTTTTCTATTTCACCTTGGAGATTTTATGCATCCCCGCCGCTGATGTCTTTTGTGTTCGTCGTACCTCTTCCTTTTTCTTTCAAGAAACATTTTGTTTTGGGGTTTTACATGTGCTGGAAACGAGTCCCTATTGGTTTGATTGGCTGATAATGGCATGAATACATAACCGAACCTAATCACCCTCTTGGCTACCCTCATGACGTCATTATTTCCCTTGCTCTGCTTTTGGTAGAGTTATCCATTTATTCAATGTTTGTAGTTCAGTATGAGATGATCAATGACTAATTTACCTATTGGTTTGATAGGCCAGCATGATGTCTTAAATACTGAACCGAATGGCGCGTTAAGCGGGGTATTGTATCTCGGCCGGAAGGAGCCGCAACTGCAGTGGGGTGTTTTTCACTGCCGCTGACCGCGCCCTCCTAGGCGTGCGGTTGGGAACCAAGCCGTCGGCAAGGCCGCAATACATAGCAGCGTTGTTGTCGGGCGTGCCCTCGGCGACCACAACCTGGAGACGATGCCATCCAACACGACTCTTGCCGGCGAAGCAACACTCCGATGGCTCCCGCTCTGCTTCTCCGGTGTTGACTCCAGCAAAGGTAAGCAACCCGGTTCCTATTCCTCTGCTTTCTCTGTTGCTCTGCATGCCACCGCCACTATTGTTTCATTGGCCAACACCATGGCCTAAATACTGAACAAAATCTGACCATCCTCCCTGATTCAATACATAAGTACTGGAATTGTTAAGCTCTAGCTAGTTTGAAAAATGTTGGAATTTTTAATTGCAGAATGGTACAGAAAGTGGTTCAATGAAATTTTAAATCAAACTTGAAATGTTAGATTTTTGAATTGAAATCTACACAACACGAAGTGATCTTATTAATGGAACGAACCATTTGTCGGGCTGTCAGGCATGGAAGGCCCTAGGCCATGCCCCTAATGCTTCTTTTGAAGCCTGTAGGTTTTCCCTCGTTCTTATTGCTGTTTACTGGGAAGAGCATTGTTGATCCAGCTGAGGCGACACAAAGTTTATGGGTAATTTTCCCTCTGTTGAGGCAACCTTGTGATGTCGCACTCTTTTCACCTTGGACATCTGATGCATTCTTGATAATATTCTCTTTCTTTCTGTTTATTTTCCCTATTTTTGACCCCTTAGACAAGTATGAAATTATTTGGTTGATGGACAAAATGATGTCCAGTGAATCATGTATTTGCTCTGTCTGATCATATTCCATATTGAGTTCTATCCGTTCTTTCAGAGGAGAAGAACCCCTGGTTACTTGTTTTTCTTCTTCAGTTTGATGGCTCATAACATTGTGGGTAGTTTGCGTCTAAGGCGACTTTGTGATGTCGCACTTTATTCACCTTAGAGATTCGATGCACCCTTGATATTACTCTCGCGTTGTGTTCTTTCTTTCTTTCTTTCTTGCTGTTTTTCTTATTTTGGATTCCCAGATGAGGTTGCTAGTATTTTGTTGATGGACGACATGATGCCAATGAATTATGTATTAGCTTTTTCCCTGGTCATATTCCCCACTGAATTCTATTCTTTAATTCCATAGAAGAAGAACCCCTGATTACCTGCTTCACTTGTTTAGTTCGATGGTTCGTAACTTTTTTGTTTGTTGAAAGGGGTGTTGCAGATGCAGACGACACAACACAAGTTTGTGGCTAATTTTTATCTGAGGCATTTATGTGATGTGATGGTTTTTTTCACCTTGGAGATCCAATGCATCCCCGCCACTGATGTCTTCTGTCTTTGTATTAATACATGCATGAGGAGCCTCCTACTGGATTTCATACATGCATGTGGTTCGGATTAGGGATAATCTTAAAATTTGAGCAGTAGAGCTGCCCTGTGACGGGAGATGGCCATCGAGGGCCGGAGCCAGGATTTGAAGATGACCGCCTCCAATATAGTTATTTTTCATTGGATTAGATTATCCACATGTTCAACGATGGTACTTGTAGAGCAAAAAAAATCAAACTAATAGAAATGTACCTTTTTCTTTGCATTACAGAAATATGTGCCGGGACATCCATACAAGTGCTATTTTTAGACTATACTCTTGTGATGCATCTCTTGAGCAATTGTTATTTTTCTCGCCCCCCTGATGCTATCATGTACGGCTGATAATGGTCCTCAGAAATAGATAATCGACGTGCAAATGTTAAACAAAAAGTGAAGTCAGATGTCTAACTTGTAATCTTATTGCATCCAATTAGTGATTTGAACCTTTGACTTGTAGCAATAGTACCAATTCACTAGGTAATAAATCTCTGATCTGATAAATTTGTAGATTGCGGTTGTATTGTATGATGATGTACCTTCAAGTTGACCTATGCGTAAGAGACGATTGGTGGAAATGGAATCGATGTTTATTGCTTGAACCTTAATTGTCCAGAAGTGAATCGAGAGGGCAAATAGCACCTTTGGTGCTACCGTATCCATAGCATGAATATATGTACATGTACAACAGGAGCGCGGGGCACTGGAGTTAGCTACGTGCATGGGATCATGGGCGATCGTGCATGCAATATGTGGGAGAAGAGGGCTAAATGCTGACAGCCCGCCGCAGGTTGAGCGTCCAGTGGTCGGACGCACAAGCTGGACTGGATGTCATGAAAAGCCGCCGTGGGCAGGCCTTTGGTAAGCATGTCGGCGAACTGCTGCGTCGTTGGAACATGAAGAACACATAGCCGGCCGAGAGCCACCTTCTCATGGACGAAGTGGATGTCCAACTCGATGTGTTTGGTCCGGCGATGGACGGGGTTGGCCGTCATGTACACGGATGAGATGTTGTCACAGAAGACAACACTGGCGCCCGGTAGGGAGACCGAGAGTTCGTCAAGAAGTCGA
>NW_021225137.1:0-971 GCF_002162155.2 Triticum dicoccoides
GAGGCGGCCGAACGGGCGGCCATGACGAAACCGCCCAGCCGGAGAGTTTGGCCTACAGCCAGGGATCCTCCAGAGGTGATGTTGTCCTTGACAACGAGGCAAGCCATCAAGCCTTATTGGGACGGCACAGTGGAACTCTCAATGAAAGCACCAATGTCGGCATGAAAACCGGCGGATCTCGGGTAGGGGGTCCCGAACTGTGCATCTAAGGCTAATGGTAATAGGAGACAGGGGACATGATGTTTTACACAGGTTCGGGCCCTCTCGATGGAGGTAATACTCTACTTCCTGCTTGATTGATCTTGATGATATGAGTATTACAAGAGTTGATCTACCACGAGATCGTAGAGGCTAAACCCTAGAAGCTAGCCTATGAATATGATTGTTCTTGTCCTACGGACTAAACCCTCCGGTTTATATAGACACCGGAGGGGGCTAGGGATACACAGGGTCAGTTACATAGAAGGAGATCTACATATCCGAATTGCCAAGCTTGCCTTCCACGCAAAGGAGAGTCCTACCCGGACACGGGGCGAAGTCTTCAATCTTGTATCTTCATAGTCCAACAGTCTGGCCAAAGTATATAGTCCGGCTGTCCGAGGACCCCTTAACCAAGGACTCCCTCAGCAGGGAAGAAGCAGCTGGCTGGCGCGGGCCAGCACAGTGCTGGGCCGCCAGGTGGGCCGGATGGGTCAGTTGGTCTGGTGAGCTCCTTTTCTTTTATTTCTGTTTTTCTTTTCTTTCTATAAGTTTGTAGCTTTTCTAAAAATGCTTAGGCACTTTCAAAAATCATGAAACTACTCATGCCCACTGTATAGAATATATTCAGCAGTAAACATTTTAGTTTATGATTATTTGGACATCTAAAATATTTTATAGCATTTAAAATTCCAAATGCAAATATCATAAGATTTAATCCAGTGACCTTAGGATGTCCTAGAAAATTGTGCACCATTTTTGTCAGAGGTTCT
>NW_021225138.1:0-1626 GCF_002162155.2 Triticum dicoccoides
ATCTTTTGATCAAATCAAGAACTGATACGAAATATACGTGTTAGTCCTCAGCTCTGCACAGACCAAATTGGAATTACAGCCAACACAACCCCAGCAGACAGCGGACAGACGCCTCAAAATAGCGAAACGACCTCCTCTAGATGCAAAGTGATAGCCTTTCAATTTAGGAGCACGTTGTTTTTGTCTCTATGACTTTGACCAAAGAACCAGCTGGAAATAATTTAGGAACACCTAAAAATGCATAGCTAATACATGACAAGCCGAACCATGTGGAAAAGCTAGGGAAGGCCGGTGGAAAACCAGAACATCCAAAAAAAATCAGAAAAAAAACCGTTTAAAAAGACGAAAATGCGTGCGATAAAAAATAAAGTCCGGAGGGTGCGCCCAGAGCGCGACACGTGGCGAATCGCTGAGAGCGTGCCAAATTGGCGCTGATCGTTGCGAGGCTTCCGAAAGAGCACTCGTTAATTAGTTGCTCTCCTGTAACTCGTGCTACATATGCCGAATAGGGTTTGGGGAACCGGATGGGGTGATGTGAAGGGAGGCTGCCCATTGCCTAGCCGACAATGAAGGCCTAATCCAATCCAGCCCATAAAGCCCAGCAGATCTTTCCGGCATGGAATAACACATATACAATGCATTCTCTAAAACATGTACACATTGCATGTTTTCCCTCAATGAAGAGTAAATAGAACTAATCATCAACCGGTGTATTCACACGGGCTAGCAATCTCTCTAAACACGGGCTAGCGATCTCTCTAAACAGATAATATACTATAGTAATAGATTGAGTGCGAGAAAGTGTTCGTCCAGGGTGTTCAGGATTCCCGAGGGCCTTTGTGAGCTCGTCGTTCTCTCTGTCGGGAACGAACGTCCCTTCCTGCGCTTTGATTGCATTCTAAAGTTTATTGATGGGTGTTGCAAGTTGCTCGTCCGTCCAATACCACTTCCCTGTTTTGGGGTCCAAAGTTCCCCCAACCCCGAAGAACCAAGTCCTTGAACGGTCTGGCCAGTGCAATGTCTCTGGTTTGACCCCTTTAGCAATCAAGTTCTGCTCAGCCTTGTCCCACAACGGTCGGGTTTTGAGGTAGCCGCCTGACCTCGTGCGATGGTGATGCTCCTTCTTTGCAGCATTTATCTTGTTAACCGCTGACATCTTCTTACTCTTCTCTGATGTCTTGTGGGCCACAAATGCAGGTCAGTGATCTCTTATCTTGTCAAATCGCCCGGTGAATTCTGGAGTCTTGTTTTTGTCGACATACGTTGATTTCAACTCATTCTTCCACCTCCTGAATAGATCTACCATCTTCTTGAAAGCATGAGCCTTGATCAATGGCTCTATAACTGGCTTCTCCAGACCCCCCTCTGCAGGTAGGGTGAAATTTACCTTCAGCGCTTTCCAAAGATCATCTTTCTGTCTATCTTCGACAAAAGAAACTTGAGGGTCTTCCTTCTTAGGCTTATACCATAGGTGGATGCTGATCGGGATCATGTCCCTAATAAGAACCCCGCACTGAGCAAAAAATGTTTCCTTGGTCCGGAGGGGTTTAATCGGTTGGCCATCGCGCAAGATTTCTGTGATCGTGAACCTTTCATTTCGGCCCTCGCCTCGTTACCGAAGTTTTG
>NW_021225139.1:0-441 GCF_002162155.2 Triticum dicoccoides
CGCAGATCCTCCATGTTGGGGAACGTAGTAATTTCAAAAAATTTCCTACGTGCACGCAAGATCATGGTGATGGCATAGTAACGAGAGGGGAGAGTGTTGTCCACGTACCCTCGTAGACCGTAAGCGGAAGCGTTATGACAACGCGGTTGATGTAGTCGTACGTCTTCACGATCCGACCGATCCAAGTACCGAATGTACCGCACCTCCGAGTTCAGCACACGTTCAGCTCGATGACGATCCCCGGGCTCCGATCCAGCAAAGCTTCGGGGATGAGTTTCGTCAGCATGACGGCGTGGTGACGATGATGATGTTCCACCGGCGCAGGGCTTCGCCTAAACTCCGCGACGATATGACCGAGGTGGAATATGGTGGAGGGGGGCACCGCACACGGCTAAGGAACGATCCGTAGATCAACTTGTGTGTCTATGGGGTGCCCCCCCC
>NW_021225140.1:0-716 GCF_002162155.2 Triticum dicoccoides
GCGACGCGGGTGTACACATGTGCTGGTGTGTGTTGTGTGCTGGGTGTGCGCGAGTGCGTCCTTCTGTGCATGCCGCCGCGCAGTGGTGAATTGTGCGCGAGTGCGTCCTTCGCGCGCAAGAAGTTTGTCCTCAATGCGCCCTCAATTTACTAGCGTGCGGGGTGCTACCCCGAGTGGTTTCAACTTTGTTTCCTTCACCGCGTGTCAGATGGGCCTCTTGTTTACTTATTTTCACCCACTGTCACATGGGCCAGCACACCAAGATACAGAACACGAGCTGGCAACGCAGCATGTGGATTGGTTGACTGGTCAACTAAACAATATACAGAGCTATACGCTGACACAGTGAGCGTATAATCCGTCGGTATAGAGAGTTCGAGTGAGAGGGGAGGCCCGTGAGAGCTGGCAGAGAGAGAGAGAGAGAGAAAGAGCTACTCCATCCGTTCGATAATGTAGTTACAGCATTTTTTTAAGTCAAACTTTTGAAACTTTGACCAAGTTTATAAAGAAATTACTTATATCTGCAATACCAAAGATTAATGATAGTATGAAGTAAGTACATGTTGTGATGAATCTAATGATCGTTCCAGATGTAAATGTTTTTCTCCACATATACCTAGTCAAACTTTTCTGAGGTTTGACTTTTCAAAACATCCATATGCTTATGGACATGACAGAGTCCCTGACGAGAGAGAGAGAGAGAGAGAGAGAGAGAG
>NW_021225141.1:0-1525 GCF_002162155.2 Triticum dicoccoides
CCCCCTCCATGTGCCGGCGGCGGTGCCGTCCGTGAGGGAGGGCACACCCCGGACACGCGTGCCGGGCGTTTGCAACCGCCACAACACTTCCAGACTTGTGAGAGGCCGCCTACGCAAGATTTGGCGGCATGCTAGCCCCCGGAGGCCGCCGGCCACAGCCGTAGACGCGCGAAGGGCAATCCACGTAGAGGGAATTTTTCGGATACTTCTCCATCACCAAAAATTATGAAAAAAATACCATCGTTCCTATAGCACATGTGCCCACGTCGTGCAAAAAAACTCATGATTTTATCGCGCTCCGAGTATTTAGTAATATTGACGCCGCATAGTTACCGCAGAATGTCTACTACCGTGTCATCGCCGTTCGTGAGGGGGGGCCATGCACCGGAGACGCGTCCCGCCTCTTCGGACATGCCACCACACCACCGCGCATGTATGAGGGCCCGGTGCGATGCTCCGGTGGCATTGCTACCCCCCCCCCCCAGTGCCCCCGTCCCGCCTAACCCTGTAGCGTTTGACCACGGGATCTAGCCCTTTGACTTTGCACGGTCGGGCTTTGACCAGTGGACCTCCCCACCCGGTTGTGTTAGGTCAGCCCATAGGAACACTTTGGAGCAACATCCGGGCCAGACCCACAGCAAGATCTCCTCCGTGTAGACCCCACGCGTCCGTTTCCCCCCTCCAGGTGCCGGCGGCAGCGCCGTCCGTGAGGGGGGGCACATCCCGGACACGTGTGCCGGGCGTTTGCAACCGCCACAACACTTCCAGACTTGTGAGAGGCCGCCTACGCAAGATTTGGCGGCATGCTAGCCCCCGGAGGCCGCCGGCCACAGCCGTAGATGCGTGAAGGGCAATCCGCGTAGAGGGAATTTTTCGGATACTTCTCCATCACCAAAAATTATGAAAAAATACCATCGTTCCTATAGCACATGTGCCCATGTCGTGCAAAAAAACTCTTGATTTTATCGCGCTCCGAGTATTTAGTAATATTGACGCCGCATCGTTACCGCAGAACGTCTACTACCATGTCATCGCCGTCCGTGAAGGGGGGGCCACGCACCGGAGACGCGTCCCGCCTCTTCGGACATGCCACCACACCACCGCGCATGTATGAGGGCCCGGTGCGACGCTCCGGTCGCATTGCTACCCCCAGTGCCCCCGTCCCGCCTAACCCTGTAGCGTTTGACCACGGGATCTAGCCCTTTGACTTTGCACGGTCGGGCTTTGACCAGTGGACCTCCCCACCCGGTTGTGTTAGGTCAGCCCATAGGAACACTTTGGAGCAACATCCGGGCCAGACCCACAGCAAGATCCCCTCCGTGTAGACCCCACGCGTCCGTTTCCCCCCAACAGGTGGCGGCGACAGCGCCGTCCGTGAGGGGGGCACACCGCGGACACGCGTGCCAGGCGTTTGCAACCGCCACAACACTTCCAGACTTGTGAGAGGCCGCCTACGCAAGATTTGGCGGCATGCTAGCCCCCGGAGGCCGCCGGCCACAGCCGTAGACGCGCGAAGGGCAATCCG
>NW_021225142.1:0-620 GCF_002162155.2 Triticum dicoccoides
GTTGAAAAAGAATTAACATGACAACCTCGATGATCATGAAGGATTAGTATTCACATGAGAATACCGCTTAGGAAAGGTGTGGAAACACATTTGACATTGAAGCAACTCGAATACCACAATCGATCAAAAACAAAGGATTGGCTTGCAAAATAAGCCGGAACAAACATATGATAGAGATTTCGTCCGAAGTTTTTGTGGTGGGGCCCACACGGGATCAACCGTACAGCACCATCATGTACAAGGCAATGCACATGACATACGAAGCGTCCCCGAGTCAGCATAGCCAAGGACTCTTTAGGACATAACGAGACCACTGTAAAACCAACCGTGGATAGGCGGACCACTAGACGTCGAACCCCAATCTCATATCATGCATCTGTCGGAAAGATATCCTAAGAGCTACTTGAATTCCCACTTATAAACTCCCAAAACTTTCTGGTTATGTAATCATGTGTTGGGGATACAGGGGAAGCATAATATCTCACCCAAAACTAGCAAATCCTACATCCAGTTGTATCCATCCTTCAACACATAACCAAGAAACCTTCGGAAATCATTTACCTCAACCTTCGAAAAGCATCCGTTATAGGAGTTATGGCAATACTCCCGAACTCCCACCC
>NW_021225143.1:0-939 GCF_002162155.2 Triticum dicoccoides
GTTTTGACCATGATATCATCCATATAGGATTCTATATTTCTAAGCAACTATGGCTCAAAAACGATCTGGACTGCCCTTGCAAATGTGGATCCGGCACTCCTTAATCCGAACGGCATGCAGACAAAGCAGTACGTACCACACGGAGTGATGAACGATGTCTTCTCTTCATCTTCCTTGGACATGAAGATCTAATGATATCCGGAGTATGCGTCCAGAAAGGAGAGAAAATCACATCCCGAAGTAGAATCCTCAATCTGGTCGATGCGCGGCAAGGGAAATGGGTCATTCGGGTAGGCCTTGTTGAGGTCTCTGAAATCAATGCAAAGCCTCCATTTCCCATTAGCCTTCCGGACCACTACTAGATTTGCTCACCATGTAGGATACAGTACTCCTCTGACCAAACTAGCTGCCTCCAATTTCTTGATCTCTTTAGTAATGAACTGTTGCCTCTCCAAGGCCTGGTTCCGTACTTCTTGCTTGACGGGTCGGGCATGTAGGCAGACAGCAAGGTGGTGCTCAATTACCTCCCCGGGAACACCAGGGATATCAGATGGTTGCAAAGCAAACACATCGATATTCACCCGCGGGAAGGCAACGAGCGCGCTTTACTATTTTTCATCGAGGGTGGCGCTGATAGTGGAAGTACCATCAACGCCAGCCAGCCCTGCCGGGACCTTCCTCACTTGGGGTGCAGTAACCTTGGATCTTTTGCTGTTGGAACACTCCGGCACATCGTCAACGGGTACCATGCACATGGAGGGGGCATGCTTCCCGGACTCCTTGCTGGAGGTCCTACAATCCCTCTTCTTTCCTTTGCTTTACTTGGTGGGAACTGTCATTGCTGCCTCTTCCGCCGCAACTGCATCCCGATACATCTTGCCCACACAAATAATTGCATCCTTCTCATCAGATTGGATAGTGAGGACCCCTAGTGGCCCA
>NW_021225144.1:0-1044 GCF_002162155.2 Triticum dicoccoides
CACGCAGGCGGGGTTCACTTGTTTAGCACCAACGATAATATTGGACACCAAAAAGAGAAAGTTCAAGAAACTATAATTTCTAAACATTATTAAACGCTATGCCGTGTTGATACACATAATCATACTTGCCATATCATAATAATATTCTCACCAACGCGCCATTTCCTGTCATGTTTATCATCACAATAAATTATTTGATAAACAAAAAAAAGGGCAACAGCATTACATGCTCTATAGCAGATTAGTAGTGCCAGAGATATTTACAAAATGGGCAAAGTTTCCCTGGCCGAGCCATAACATTGGCATGCATATCGAAATTTCCGCTACATGAAACACAACTAAATGGACCTGAGAAATCACATGTTGTCCCACTGTGCTGCAAGTCGAGATTAGAGCACTCGAGGGCACAAATGAGATGGTGACATAGTATGGATGATGGATGATATCTGGACGATACCCTTGATAAACAGAATGGAGGTTATTGCCATCTGGGGGTTCATTTGGAACCAAAGGTGCAAGGTTCATCAAGGAAAATTTCCAACGTGGACGATTGATGCAGTGTGCCAACAATTGTGTCCCGGACGTCTGAGTTCTTGGAAAATTTGGGGAGCAAAAGTTGGAAAAACAATGAGACCAGGAGAATTTGAGGCCACCTTGTAATTAGCATGGTGATCGATAAAAGCCCTACCTACTAGTCTTTAGTGTATGCCATTATCAAATACCCGAAGTTTCAGGAGAGGACATTGGTTGCAACTGTAGAAGAGCAACCAACATGGCCATGTATTTTTCTTTCCTATTTGGTGAATTACTCTAATTTAAATACCTTTGTGGCCTTGAGAATGAGGTTCCACCTATCATCACTAAATCTATAAAGGGTGATGACACAGACTATATCGTACTAAAGCAAACTTGCCTAAGTCCAGAAACGTGTTTACACGCTGCCACACCGATCTCGAACTTTGTGGTCCCATGGATGTTGTCCCACAACTTCTTCTCCATTTAACCCCTCATCTGCTTCTTTCTCCAGCTTTTGGCTCCGTCACC
>NW_021225145.1:0-1126 GCF_002162155.2 Triticum dicoccoides
TTGACTGGGAACTTTCTGTTGAACAAAAATTTGCATGTCATGATATTCCCGAGAACCAAAGAGTTAGGGCGGCCACTAGTGAATTTACAAACTTTGCTTCCATGTGGTGGAGTGAATATTGTCGTATTAATGCGAATAATATACCTACTACTTGGGATGGTTTAAAGCGAGCTATGCGACAACGCTATGTTCCTTCATATTATGCCCGTGACAAACTAAATGAATTGCAACGTTTAAAACAAGGTAGCAGTTCTGTAGAGGATTATTATCAAGAATTGCAAACTGGTTTAGTGCGATGTGGTTTAGTTGAAACCGAAGATGCTATGATGGCTAGATTTTTAGGTGGTTTGAATCGTGATATTCAGGATATCTTGGACAATAAGGAGTACAACTCTATTACTCGTTTGTTTCATTTTGCTTGTAAAGCTGAAAGGGGAGTACATGGACGACACAACAAGGGACGGTGTAATTTTTCTGCAGGTCGCCGCTCATCATGGTCACCCTCTCCTACTGTGCCGTCCACTACTGAGTCAACACCACCTATCTTGCACAATGGTGCACACCCTTCAAGTTCAAAATCAGCTGCACAATCATCCGAGGCTTTGAAAGCAATTTCTGTAGCACCCACCACTTCGTCTGGACGCACAAGGGACATGAAGTGTCATATATGTAAAGGTGGCGGGCACTTGATGAAGGACTGTCCAAATAAACGAACATTCATTGTACGGGAAGATGGTGAATACTCTTCTGCTAGTGATTTGGATGAAGATACACGTGCTATGCTTGCCACTAATAATGTAGGTAACACTGAGGAGAATGAGACAGAGGCGATACATGTTAATGCAGCGATGGCAGATCAATATCCAAGCCTTGTCACCATGCGAGTACTTAGTGCCCAGGTTGGGCATACTGAGATGCCTCAACGCCATAATCTTTTTCAAACTAAGTTTGTTGTCAAAGGGCATTCCGTTCGTGTGATCATTGATGGTGGAAGCTGCAATAATTTGGCGAGTATAGAGATGGTCGAGAAACTTTGCCTCACCACTACGAGACACCCCCATCCATATTACATCCAATGGTTCAACGACTGTGGTAAGTTGAAGGTAACACGTCGTGTGCGAGTACA
>NW_021225146.1:0-1399 GCF_002162155.2 Triticum dicoccoides
CTCTAGAGAGCTATATGTTGTTAGATGAGAACTATGTATGCACTTTGGTTTTAATGTGATGATGAACTTCTATTAATTTGGACACTTAATTATATATAATGCACGCAGATGAACCGTCAATGGATGTACGGTGACAGACACACCCGCGAGTACATTAAGGGCGTGCATGAGTTTCTCGATGCGGCTGAGGCAAACAAGCAGAATGGTTTTATGTGTTGTCCATGCACTAAATGTGGGAATACGAGGTCTTACTCTAACCGGAAAATCCTTCACTCCCACCTGCTTTACAAGGGTTTCATGCCACACTATAATGTTTGGACGAGGCACGGAGAAATAGGGGTTATGATGGAAGACGACGAAGAAGAAGACTACGATGTGCCCCCTGAATACGGTGATGCTGCAAGGAGAGGAGCTGGTGAAGATCAAGAGGAACCAGACGATGTGCCCAATGATGCTGCAACGGGTGAAGCTGCTGAAGATCAAGAGGAACCAGACGATGTGCCCGATGATGATGATCTCCGCCGGGTCATTGTCGATGCAAGGACGCAATGCATTAGTCAAAAGGAGAAGCTGAAGTTCGATCGCATGTTAGAGGATCACAAAAAAGGGTTATACCCCAATTGCGAAGATGGCAACACAAAGCTCGGTACCGTACTGGAATTGCTGCAGTGGAAGGCAGAGAATGCTGTGGCTGACAAAGGATTTGAGAAGCTACTAAAAATATTGAAGAAGAAACTTCCAAAGGATAAAGAATTGCCCGACAGTACATACGCAGCAAAGAAGGTCGTATGCCCTCTAGGATTGGAGGTGGAGAAGATACATGCATGCCCTAACGACTACATCCTCTACCGCGGTGCATACAAGGATCTGAACGCATGCCCGGTATGCGGTGCATTGCGGTATAAGATCAGACGAGATGACCCTGGTGATGTTGATGGCGAGCCCCCCAGGAAGAGGGTTCCTGCGAAGGTGATGTGGTATGCTCCTATAATACCACGGTTGAAATGTCTGTTCAAAAACGAAGAGCATGCCAAGTTGATGCGATGGCACAGTGAGAACCGAAAGAAAGATGGGAAGTTGAGAGCACCCGCTGACGGGTCGCAGTGGAGAAAAATCGAGAGAAAGTACTGGGATGAGTTTGCAAAGGACCCAAGGAATGTATGGTTTTCTTTAAGCGCAGATGGCATTAATCCTTTCGGGGAGCAGAGCAGCAATCACAGCACCTGGCCCGTGACTCTATGTATGTATAACCTTCCTCCTTGGATGTGCATGAAGCGGAAGTTCATTATGATGCCAGTTCTCATCCAAGGCCCTAAGCAACCCGGCAATGAAATTGATGTGTACCTAAGGCCATTAGTTGAAGAACTTTTACAGCTGTGGAATGAAAATGGTGTACGTA
>NW_021225147.1:0-1201 GCF_002162155.2 Triticum dicoccoides
TTTTTCTTTTAACATTCCATGTTTTCTGCAGTGACACACATTGCACGCTCATCCTCCTAAGCCCCAAATATTCCATGGCCACGTATTTCGACCCGGACCGTCAGTCGAACGTAGACTACACAAATGTCAAGAAGGTTCTTGAGGATGTTCTCCCCGGCTACGTCAAATCTGGAGGCACCTTCACCAGGCCTATTCGTAAGTACGGCAAGCACGTGTTCTCCCACAATACGATGTTCTGCTGTGTCAAGCAGCCGCCTGGCGGTCAGAAGGGTGCCTACTACGCCATCCATCACATGCGGGCGATCGTACGGGACCATCATCAACTTCTGCTACCGAGTAGACTCAAAGATTGGGCCGCGAGCATGTCGGCAATCCAGGACGCGGACATCAGACAAGAATTCTTTCGCATCCAGTCGGAGTTTGCGGAAATCATCCATCAAGATGTCCCTCGTACCTCGGGGCAGTTCTACCTCAGAAATCAACCGTCCAACAGTGACATCGACACAATGCTACAAATGCAGGCTGACAACGCCCGTTCTTTCATGACTCCCACGATAGACGACGGCTTCATCCACGATTCGGTCCCTTGAGTCGAGTCGAAAGCAGTGATGTTGTGTCTAGTTCTGAAACATCGATTGGATCATGTTGTAATTAAACTTTAATGAACTTGTAGTATGTCTGTTTGGTTTCGAGAGTCGTTCAACTTAGATGTAATCGATGCTATTAATGTCTAGCTTTTCTCTTCCGATCGTTCTGTTGCATACTTATATATTTCTTATGTATTGTCTGTGAATTGGTACTAACGTTTCGTTTGGCTAGTGCATAGCGATGCCGACGTATGTCGTGTACAAGGGTAAGGTTCCCGGAGTCTACGACGACTGGGAGGAGTGTCGAAGACAGGTTCACCGATTCAGCGGTAACAATTACAAAGGGTACACCACTAGGGCCGAGGCCGAATCTAGATACGCCCGCTATCTAGCGGGAGAGGGGAGGGAGCGTTGGAGGAACCGGATGAAGACGAGTTTCATCGTGATGATGCTCATCGTGATGACCGCAACTCTGTTTTATGTGATGGTAGTTTAGATGATCGATATCGACTTGTAATGTGAAGACAAACTCGCTACTCGCGGTCTCGAGACTTGTAATATAATGTTCTATCTTTGTTCGATCTTTTCAATGCGGAGACTAATATGGTGAATTG
>NW_021225148.1:0-909 GCF_002162155.2 Triticum dicoccoides
GACATGCAAGTCGTGAATCCTATTACAAAGAACATGATCTCATACATCACAATTCATCATTCATCACAACTTCTGGCCATATCACATCACATGATCAATCGCTGCAAAAACAAGTTAGACGTCCTCTAATTGTTGTTGCATCTTTTACGTGGCTGCAATTGGGTTCTAGCAAGAACGTTTTCTTACCTACGAATCACCACAACGTGATTTTGTCAACTTCTATTTACCCTTCATAAGGGCCCTGTTCATCGATTCCGCTCCAACTAAGGTGGGAGAGACAGACACCCGCCAGCCACCTTATGCAACTTGTGCATGTCAGTCGGTGGAACCGGTCTCACGTAAGTGTACGTGTAAGGTTGGTCCGGGCCGCTTCATCCCACAATACCGTTGAGAAAGAAAAGACTAGTAGAGGCAAGTAAGATGACAAAATCCACGCCCACAACAAAGTTGTGTTCTACTCGTGCAAAGAGAACTACGCATAAACCTAGCTCATGATGCCACTGTTGGGGAACGTTGCAGAAAATTAAAATTTTTCCTACGGTTTCACCAAGATCCATCTATGAGTTCATCTAAGCAACGAGTCTAGGGAGAGAGTTTGCATCTACATACCACTTGTAGATCGCGTGCGGAAGCTTGCAAGGTGATGATGTAGTCGTACTCGACGTGATCCAAATCACCGATGACCAGCGCCGAACGGACGGCACCTTCGCGTTCAACACACGTACGGGACGGGAGACGTCTCCTCCTTCTTGATCCAGCAAGGGGGAAGGAGAGGTTGATGAAGATCCAGCAGCACGACGGCGTGGTGGTGGATGCAGGGCGTCACAGTAGTAGGGCTTCGCCGAGACTACGAGGGAGAGACGTAACGGGGGGAGGTGGAGGCGCCAGGGGCTGGTGTATGAAGTCCCT
>NW_021225149.1:0-2024 GCF_002162155.2 Triticum dicoccoides
AGACCTCACCTGCTTCTTTTGCTAAAGTAACTAGTACTACGTCCAATGAAAACACTAGGCCAGGCGGCCACTCATAAACAGATTAATTTCTTGGAGGTGTGTGTTGGCAGCATTAGTGTAGAAAGAAGTTTCCATTAGATGATTTGATTGCTTCTATCACAAGAATCTTACAAAGAAACAACTCAAATAATAATTGTTTTTGGGATTCAGATATCCACGATACTTTTGCTGGTGAATGATCAATCAAACTTAAAAGAGTTTTGAACCAAAAGGAAGCTAAAACAAAACATTCAGGTAAAATAGAACTAACGGCAACCAAAACAGCAAGGTTTGTACCAAAGGAAACGTAAACTACATCTTTCGTGCACCGAAAAGACAGACCACAAGAACGACTCCAGGAAGCATCTTTTGCACATTCAAAATGCATATTGCAACCTCCGAGCACATTACCATATAATCATATGGTCATCTAATCGCTTCTCATTAAATTTTTGCATAAACTCCTTAAGTTTCCTTTTAATATGCCTACTGCATCATCTGATATACGGCTGAGTAGTATATTATGATTATTTATCTATCTCACCCAAGTCGGCACAATACATGCAGGGCTAGTTCAATGAAAAGTCACCACCCATCACCATAGTTTATTAGATATCATATACTTGGTCATGGTGAGAACTGGTCCGCACGAGGTCAAAGAGCAGCTGATAAAAGCCAAGTGACGTAAAGCAACCGTTTTCTACCTAGGCAAAGTCACCTGCTTAGCTTTATCTACTCCCTCGCTTCTTTTCAGTTGCTACAGAATGCGTGCAATCAAGCTTTTCAAGATGTGGCCACTAACATAAGCAAACTATATATTTGTCACCGGATTTTTCATGAACAATACTGTGCACAAGATATGGCATGGGATAAAAATAACATCTTATCTTATATTTACTAATTGGAGACACCATTGCAGCCTTTACGTTAATCCACATCATCAAGATTAATTCAACCATTAAATTTAAAATGTAATGGTCAAGATCTATTAGAAATCCCGACTTAATATAAAGAAACAATGTATGTAAAGAAATGAACCAGCACGTACAAAAAGAGAGACACCATAGCTTTATAATAAAAAAGATCACAATACTAAAAAAAATAAGATCACGTAAAAGAAGAGTCCTCATACTACAAGGAAAGTGCCATCGTGGTTCTCAAAAATTCCATCATCAAACACGTCCAAATTCCCAAATATCACGTACAGGAAGAAGAAAACCTGCCTTATAATATAAAAGAAATTATCAAGTAAAAAAAGAGTCCTGTCGCTACAAGGAAAGAGCCATCATGATTTAAAAAATTCCATCATCACACACGTCCATGTCCCATAATATCACGTACCTTCTCCGTCTTTAACTAATTGGAAGCATCATCCGATGTGTGTTGGCAGCTTAACATACATATTATTAAAAAGCATGGTTAGAGATATAATGGAATATCTTACCGTCCTCCAAAACCAAAGGAAAAATAAACAGATAAACTTTACAATATGAGTCACCTAGTGATATACAAAATATTAGGTTGGAAGATGACGTTGTAGTTAACGCACTGTGTCAATGAGGAAGAAAACGAGGTGCGTCATTCCATGCATGAATGCAACTAATACATAACTATTATATGTAGCAGCCCCTGTTAGCATCACATCAATAAGATATTTACTTGGTCAAAATTTTCTCAAAATGATTAATTACATTAATCCACGCACGCATAACAATGACGATAGGGAGCAGAGACAATTCGTGTGATCTTAGTAGGAGTAGTTAACGTCCTCTTGCTAAGAGGTTTATCATCATCATTTCAATGGAAAAATCTGACAATCTAGTCGGCCTTTCTTGAGTAAGCTCATGACACACCTCGCATGCCTCTTTTGTTAGAGTAAACAACACACCCAATGACTGGGCAAGGTGGCCAATCATAACTAATTAATTTCTTGGAGGTGTGTGTGTGTGTGTGTGTCGTTTTGATACAGAAAAGTTGTTTCCATC
>NW_021225150.1:0-1034 GCF_002162155.2 Triticum dicoccoides
TAATAAATAAAGCACTAGAACAAAAACTAATTGGACCATTGGAGGAGTCACATACCGAAGAACAATCCCCCAAAGCAGTTTTGTGAATGGAGCTTTGAGCAAGGAGATCGAAAATGGCAGCAAAACGAGCTAGAACACGAGTTTGAGCTACAGGATGATTTTTTTGGAGGAAGACGAAGTGTGTGGGTGCTGGAATAAGTGGAGGGGGGCCACATGGGGTCCACGAGGCAGGGGGCGCGCCCGAGAGGTGTGTGCGCGCCCTGTGCCTTTGTGGCCAAATGGTGGGTACCCCTGGTGTGTTCTAAGTGCCAGAAATTCTTAAATATTCTACAAAAAATCATACTCCATTTTCAGGGCATTTAGAGAACTTTTATTTTCAGGGTATTTTTTATTGCAAGGATAATTCAGAAAACAGACAGAAAATACTATACTTTATTTAATCTAAATAACAGAAAGTAAAATGATGGTACAGAGAGTTTTGCTTTCTAATTTCATCCATCTCATGCTCATCTAAAGGAATCCACTAACAAGGTTGATCAACTCTTGTTAACAAACTACTTCCGAATAACATGTAACCAGAGAATTTCCGAATACCACTAGGTTACCTCAACGGAGATATGCATGTCCCCAATATTAAGAATATCATATTTCTTTTTTACAGTACAAAGAGGTAATTCAAAACCTCCAATAGTAATCATTGAAAAATTTCCAATAGAATTGATACTATGAACTTGAGTTTGTTTCTTCGGAAAGTGTATCGTATGCTCATTACCATTAACATGAAAGGTGACACTGCCTTTGTTGCAATGAATAATAGCCCCTGCAGTATTAAAAAAGGGTCTACCAAGGATGATCGACATACTGTCGTCCTCGGAAATATTAAGAATAACAAAGTCCATTAAAATAGTAACGTTTGCAACCACAACAGGCACATCCTCACAAATACCAACGGGTATAGCGGTTGATTTATCGGCCATTTGCGAAGAGATTTCAGTAGGTGTCAACTTATTCAAATCAAGTCTACGATATAAGGA
>NW_021225151.1:0-830 GCF_002162155.2 Triticum dicoccoides
CTTCATCACTCTAGATTAATTTGCCAATGTTGTTCCTACGACCTTTTGTTCGTCACTCGGCTTGCAAAACTGCACTTGTTCACAATGTAGCTTACATTACTGAGATTTAGAAGAACTAGAGAGCATTGATTAGCAACTATTAAGCCACAAGGTTAGTCGAGATTTTCTGAAGGGCTACAACTCAATTGCAGAAGGCTGAGCAGAACAGGATGAAATCCCTCATAGTAGCGGTCATCGCCGACTTATGCGGCAGCAGCAGTACCTTGTTGCATGGAAAGGTAGTAATCGCGGACTTGGGATGCTCCTCCGGCCCAAATGCGCTAGCACTGGTATCAACTGCCATCAATGCCATCCACAGCCAATGCCTTCACTTACAGCAGCCACCACCTGAAGTATGCGTGCTACTCAACGACCTGCCTGACAATGACTTCAACACGGTGGTGAAGAGCTTGGTCATGCTCCGTCAAAGCAAGGATCCTGTGTCCTGACCGGTGTCATACCGGGGTCGTTTTACGAGCGGCTCTTTACTAGTGACTCCTTGCATCTTGTATGCGCGTCCAACAGCTTGCAATGGCTCTCAAAGGTGAGAGCTCGACGAATTCATCCAACTGGATTACTTGTGGGTTTTCTAAGTACTTACCTTTACAGGCTCCTGAGGATCTAACGAGAAATCGCATCCCAGCATTCGATACTGATGAACATGTTAGGCGTGAAAGGCTCCCAATCATCCGTGAGGCTTATGCACATCAGTTCAGGGAAGATTTCACACTTTTCCTGCAGCTGAGAGCCAAAGAATTGGTCTCGGGAGGCCGAATGGTTATTTCCCTAGT
>NW_021225152.1:0-2241 GCF_002162155.2 Triticum dicoccoides
ACCCGGTGGACCCCTGGGACCCTTCCGGTGGTCCCGGTACAATACCGATAACCCCGAAACTTGTCCCGATGCCCGAAATAGCACTTCCTATATATAATTCTTTACCTCCGGACCATTCCGGAACTCCTCGTGACGTCCGGGATCTCATCCGGGACTCCGAACAACATTCGGGTTTCTGCATATACATATCTTCATAACCCTAGCGTCACCGAACCTTAAGTGTGTAGACCCTACGGGTTCGGGAGACAAGCAGACATGACCGAGACGACTCTCCGGTCAATAACCAACAGCGGGATCTGGATACCCATGTTGGCTCCCACATGCTCCACGATGATCTCATCGGATGAACCATGATGTCGAGGATTTAATCAATCCCGTACGCTATTCCCTTTGTCTATCGATATGTTACTTGCCCGAGATTCGATCGTCGGTATCCTAATACCTCATTCAATCTTGTTACCGGCAAGTCACTTTACTCGTACCGTAATGCATGATCCCGTGACCAGACACTTGGTCACTCTGAGCTCATTATGATGATGCATTACCGAGTGGGCCCAGTGATACCTCTCCGTCATACGGAGTGACAAATCCCAGTCTTGATCCATGTCACCCAACAGACACTTTCGGAGATACCCGTAGTCTACCTTTATAGTCACCCAGTTACATTGTGACGTTTGGCATACCCAAAGCACTCCTACGGTATCCGGGAGTTACACGATCTCATGGTCTAAGGAAAAGATACTTTGACATTGGAAAACTCTAGCAAACGAACTATACGATCTTGTGCTATGTTTAGGATTGGGTCTTGTCCATCACATCATTCTCCTAATGATGTGATCTCGTTATCAATGACATCCAGTGTCCATAGTCAGGAAACCATGACTATCTGTTGATCAACGAGCTAGTCAACTAGAGGCTCACTAGGGACAGGTTGGTGTCTGTTATTCACACATGTATTACGATTTCCGGATAACACAATTATAGCATGAATAAAGACAATTATCATGAACGAGGAAATATAATAATAATGATTTTATTATTGCCTCTAGGGCATATTTCCAACAGTCTCCCACTTGCACTAGAGTCAATAATCTAGTTACATTGTGATGAATCGAACACCCATGGAATTCTGGTGTTGATCATGTTTTGCTCTAGGGAGAGGTTTAGTCAACGGATCTGCTACATTCAGGTCCGTATGTACTTTACAAATCTCTATTTCTCCATCTTGAACATTTTCACGAATGGAGTTGAAGCGACGCTTGATGTGCCTTGTCTTCTTGTGAAACCTGGGCTCCTTGGCAAGTGCAATAGCTCCAGTGTTGTCACAGAAGAGTTTGATCGGCCCCGACGCATTGGGTATGACTCCTAGGTCGGTGATGAACTCCTTCACCCATATTGCTTCATGTGCTGCCTCCGAGGCTGCCATGTACTCCGCTTCACATGTAGATCCCGCCACGACGCTTTGCTTGCAACTGCACCAACTTACTGCCCCACCATTCAAAATATACACGTATCCGGTTTGTGACTTAGAGTCATCCAGATCTGTGTCGAAGCTAGTGTCGACGTAACCCTTTACGATGAGCTCTTCGTCACCTCCATAAACGAGAAACATTTCCTTAGTCCTTTTCAGGTACTTTAGGATATTCTTGACCGCTGTCCAGTGTTCCTTGCCGGGATTACTTTGGTACCTTCCTACCAAACTGACGGCAAGGTTAACATCAGGTCTGGTACACAGCATGGCATACATAATAGAACCTATGGCTGAGGCATAGGGGATGACGCTCATCTCTTCTATATATTCTGCCGTGGTCGGACATTGAGCTGAGCTCAATTTCATACCTTGTAACACAGGCAAGAACCCCTTCTTGGATTGATCCATATTGAACTTCTTCAATATCTTATCAAGGTATGTGCTTTGTGAAAGACCTATGAGGCGTATCGATCTATCTCTATAGATTTTGATGCCTAATATATAAGCAGCTTCTCCAAGGTCCTTCATTGAAAAACTTTTATTCAAGTAGGCCTTGATGCTGTCCAAGAGTTCTATATCATTTCCCATCAACAGTATGTCATCTACATATAATATGAGAAATGCTACAGAGCTCCCACTCACTTTCTTGTAAACGCAGGCTTCTCCATAAGTCTGTGTAAACCCAAACGCTTTGATCATCTCATCAAAGCGAATGTTCCAACTCCGAGATGCTTGCACCAGCCCATAAATCGAGCGTTGGAGCTTGCACA
>NW_021225153.1:0-1161 GCF_002162155.2 Triticum dicoccoides
TGCTCATAGTATACTCCCTCTGTTTTTATTTACTCCGCATAAAATGGAGGGAGTACTAGTAACACTCGGCCGACCTCTCTCTCTTCTAGTATTAGTATAAATGACGAGGGCGGGGGAGGGGGAGGGACGTCGGTTTGCTCTCAATTGCAGTCCTACAAGCGAGCGGAAACGCAAGACGAAGCGTGTTCCATTCGGCGAGCGACGTTGACGGTCCAGCGTGCCGGGTGCAACGCGAACTCGACAAGAGCGATGTACAGTCAAAACCGACTGATCTGTCATCACCGGAACCACTATTCACACCAGAACCTTCGCTACTCGGCCTACGCCAGCCACTGCCCCAAAACCACACCTCCTCTCCAACCCATTACCCCACCTTTCGATCCCCTAACCCCCATCAAGCGTCCGCTAGTTCACCTGAAAGCCATGGTGCGCCACAAGATCACGTACTACAAGATGCTGACGTCGGAGCGCCGCGCAGAAATCGCGGCGGCGGTCGGCACCACGGACCTCCGTTCCCAAGATCGCTTTGCAGCAGGCCAATCCTCGAGCTCTCTGGAACCAAGCTTCAAGGAGGAGGAAGACGATCCAATGTTCATAGCAGAGGTCGCGGCGCAGAAGGCCCCTGATGTGTATGAGACGATGGACATTGACTTTGTGCCGGCGTCCGGGACCCCCATGGTGCAGGCGGACCAGCGGTTCAACCTAGTGATACTAAAGGAGGACCGGGAGGCGGATGCTCAACTCGACGCGTAGCGCGCGGATGCCGCTGCCATCGAGGCCCTCCTGCAGGCAGAACTGGATGTCGTGGATGTGAATCGGGCGGCAGAGTCTCAACATGACGCGGAGCGCGCGGATGCCGCTGCCTGCGTGAACGAGTAGCTGGAGGCCGAGGACAACCATGGTGCGGAGACACACGTCGGCAGCTACGGCTAGTTCGCGCCGGCAGCCAAAGACGACGAGGCCATCTCGTTCCGCGAGCAGTGATAGTTTTTCTTTATGTTGTTGTGTAAAAACATATATTTATGCAAGTCGCCCGACTTTCATCATTTGGGTCAGTCGACCATTTCAGACGGTTGGTTGAATATCCTAGGTCTCCTAACCCTTCTTCCTCACCTCTTCTTCTTCCCCAACAGACTACCGCACGGGCGTATGGATCTTCCC
>NW_021225154.1:0-1028 GCF_002162155.2 Triticum dicoccoides
TTGGAAACTAGATTTCGTGCACTTTCCAACCCAAGTGGAATCACCTTCAAATTCGTCCGGAGCGTTGAGTTGTGGACGAAACAATCTGATGCTGCAGCAGAATCCGAGTCAAACTACAAGTCCAAAGGTGTTACATCACCTCCACTTGGGCCCATTGGCCTTGTACGACCTAGATTTAGTTTTAGGCTGCCTTGGGACGTCCTCCCACCTCCTTGGCCGCCACCCCTTGCTCCTATATAAGTAGATCCATCTAGTAGCTTTTCCTTGGGATTTGTTTAGTTAAAAGTTAGCCATTGCAACTTCGTGTACTTCGTTTGTGTCCAACAACCAGACCAAGACCGCTTCCGGATCCCCACCATTATCAATACTTCATATATATTTGCAATATTCAGATTGCTTTATCATATTCTTGCTCGTTCTTCGATTGCTTGCAGGAATAGACCTTCGTGGTCAGGCTGACCGTGCTTCCAACATCGTCAGTAACCTCAGGAGATTGGTTTAGCGATTGCTAAGGCGCAATGTCGTGCATGTTTGTAGTCGGATTGTCAAAGTCATCTCCACCAAATCGATAGTTATCATCTCATCGAAAGATCGGGACACCCCGCCTCTATCAAGTGGTATCAGTTTTCAGGTTGCTCGGTGAGAATTTCCAGTTTTCCTAGATTAGATTTATTTTCTTACCTATTGTCCAAGAAAAAGCCACAAAAAAGAGTTAGATCTATTCATCCTTGGTCCAAGCCAATCTGAGCCTTTGCAATTTTCTTTTCATTGCTTGCATAGTTGAATTATCGGTTGCATCGTCGTGTCGAGTTGCTGGTCTTAGTGTCTAGTTCGTTTAGAGTTTCGAGTTCTGTTCACATTAGTCACGCCACCGCTGCATCATTATCTCTTCCGCTGTCCACCACCCATCCATCAATTTCCACCACGTGCTACCCACCATTCATTGTCATAATAATAGTTGAGATCGTTCACATCTTCACTTGATCCAATCTGCATCTTATCTAGTTTGTTTTGGAAAGAGGGAGAAA
>NW_021225155.1:0-3949 GCF_002162155.2 Triticum dicoccoides
CTATTACAAGAACATGATCAATCTCATACATCACATATATCATTCATCACATCCTTTTGGCCATATCAAATCACACAACATATGCTGCAAAAACAAGTTAGACGTCCTCTAATTGTTGTTGCATGTTTTTTACGTGGCTGCTATAGGTTTCTAGAAAGAATGTTTCTTACCTACGCCAAAACCACAACGTTATAAGCCAATTGCTATTTACCCTTCATAAGGACCCTTTTCATCGAATCCGATCTGAGTAAAGTGGGAGAGACAGACACCCGCTAGCCACCTTATGCAACTAGTGCATGTTAGTAGGTGGAACCTGTCTCACATAAGCGTACATGTAAGGTCGGTCTGGGCCGCTTCATCCCACGATGTCGCCGAATCAAGATAAGACTAGTAACGGCAAGTAAATTGACAAAATCGACGCCCACAACAACTTGTGTTCTACTCGTGCATAGAAACTATGCATAGACCTAGCTCTGATACCACTGATGGGGAGAAATTAAAAAAATTCTACACATCACCAAGATCAATCTATGGAGAGACTAGCAACGAGAGAGAGGGGAGTGCATCTTCATACCCTTGAAGATCGCGAAACAGAAGTGTCGCAAGAACGCAGATGAAGGAGTCGTACTCGCAGTGATTCAGATCACGGTTGATTCCGATCTAAGCGCTGAACAACGGCGCCGCCGCGTTCAACACACGTGCAGCACGGGGACATCTCCTCCTTCTTGATCCAGCAAGGGGGAAGGAGAAGTTGGGGAAGAACTCCGGCAGCACGACGACATGGTGGTGGAGGAGCAGCGGTTCTCTGGCAGGGCTTTGCCAAGCTCAACGGAGGAGGATGGGGTGTTGGAGAGGGGGAGGGCTGCGCCTTGGAGGAGGTGTTGCTGCCCTCCCTCCTCTCCTCTATTTATAGGGCGAAGGGGGAAGGGCGCCAACCCCTCTAGATGAGATCTAGATGGGGATGGCGGCCAAGGGGAGGGGGCTTGCCCCCCAAGCCACGGGGGGGCGCCCCCTTTAGGGTTTCCCCCAAACCCTAGGCGCTTGGGCCCTAGAGGGGATGGCGCCCAGCCCACTTAGGGCCTGGTTCCCTTCCACATAGAGCCCATAGGGCCCTCCGGGGCAGGTGGACCCTCCTGTTGGACCCCCGGAACCCCTCGGTGGTCCCGATACAATACCGACAAACCCCCGAATACTTTGGGTGATCGTATGATGACTTATCATATATAAATCTTCACCTCTGAAACTCCTCGTGACGTCCGGGATCTCATCCGGGACTCCGAACAACATTCGGTAACCACATACTATTTCCCATAACAACTCTAGCGTCACCGAACCTTAAGTGTGTAGACCCTACGGGTTCGGGAATCATGCAGACATGACCGAGACAGCTCTTCGGCCAATAACCAACAGCGGGATCTGGATACCCATGTTGGCTCCCACATGTTCCACGATGACCTCATCGGATGAACCACGATGTCGAGGATTCAAGCAATCCCGTATACAATTCCCTTTGTCAATCGGTACGTTAGTTGCCCAAGATTCGATCGTCGGTATCCCAATACCTAGTTCAATCTCGTTACCGGCAAGTCACTTTACTTGTTCCGTAATGCATGATCCTGTGACCAACTACTTAATCACATTGAGCTCATTATGATGGTGCATTACCGAGAGGGCCTAGAGATACCTCTCCGTCATACGGAGTGACAAATCCCAGTCTCGATTCGTGCCAACCCAACAGACACTTTCGGAGATACCTGTAGTGCACCTTTATAGCCACCTAGTTATGTTGTGACGTTTGGTACACCCAAAGCATTCCTACGGTATCCGGAAGTTACACAATCTCATGGTCTAAGGAAATGATACTTGACATTAGAAAAGCTTTAGCAAACGAACTACACGATCTTGTGCTATGCTTAGGATTGGGTCTTGTCCATCACATTATTCTCCTAATGATGTGATCCCGTTATCAATGACATCCAATGTCCATAGTCAGGAAACCATGACCATCTGTTGATCAACGAGCTAGTCAACTAGAGGCTCACTAGGGACATGTTGTGGTCTATGTATTCACACATGTATCACGGTTTCCGGTCAATACAATTATAGCATGAACAATAGACAATTATCATAAACAAGGAAATATAATAATACCCATTTTATTATTTCCTCTAGGGCATATTTCCAACACCAAGCAGGACAAAGAAGCAGTGAGGAAATTCAATGAAGATTCTGCTGCTGCCGCTGCTGAGGCTACCACAAGTAAGAATGCTATGCCCAAGAAGCCTACCGACAAACCTCAAACCTCAACAATGCCCTCATGACCAAGCTCATTAGTGCCCTCACAGCAAATACCTCAAGCTGCTCCAGTTCCTCAGGTTGCAAAACCCTCAGCTCCTCCGGCAAAGTCCTCGGCACCTGTGCATCTCGCCACTTGCCAAAGGACCACATGCATCTCAATTGCCTCAGGAACTTCCGCAAGTTCTTCAGCTCCTCCTTTGTCTTCAGAAAGCCCCACTTTGCTGAAGACCAAGGCCGCTGTAGGACGAGGCACTAGAACAAGTCCTCACAAGAAGCAAGTTGCCTTGCAAGTACCATTTGATGATGATGAGGTTGATGATGAAGAATTGGCCGAAATAATCAAAGATAGACAGCAAAGGGCCGCTAGAGCCAAGGGCAGTGTTGTGCCTCTTCTATTGGATCCAAAGAAGATCCTGGATTTCATTGACCTCTAGCACAATGATCCAAACACTCCTGTGCCAGAGCTAGACCTCACTCCTGGACAAAGTCACATGTTGACGGCATTCATCCCTGAAGAAAAATGGAAATATGATCAAGCCAGGACTGCGAAGAAAGACCAGTACAAGAAACAACGCTTTCTGAAGGACAACGTTCTGAGGCTATCACCTGAGCAACTCGTCGCTGTGCAATCTGAGATCAAGAAGCTCAGTGATGAATTTGACGCCTATAAGGCATAATGGCTGGGAGCCAAAGTCAGATTTGTCAAAATGGCGAAGAAATTCACTTCGAATGTTGCGGATCCAACGCACATTAAAATTTCTTTGGCTGAAGCATCTGCTCAGCCAATTGAAGAACATGCTAGCACCACTGATGACAATCAGGCTGCTGATGAAACTACAAGCACCAGGGCTGAAGAAATTCCAGCCGCTGAAGAAACTGCCAGGGCAACCACTAGTGTTGTGCCTGAAGAACAAGTCAGGCCAACTGAAGCATCTAAAACTGTGCCTGAAGAAGTTGAACAAGATAGGACAACTACATCAGTTGTGCCTGAAGAAATTGCTCCAATTTCCTCTACTCCTTCTGCACCAACACCAAGCCCAGTTCTTCCTTCTGCTTTGGAAGTGAAGAAAACAAAGGCTGCGGAGCGAGCTGCTCTGAAGAAAAGGAAAGCATCTGCTTCCTCAGAATCTTTAGCTCCCAAGAAGGCGAAGATTTTGACAAGCTCTCTTGAGAATCCAATTGATGTTGTTCCTCTCTCAAGCATGCCATCAAAGAAAATCATTCCTTTTGGTGAAGATTATGAGATTCCAAATGAATCTGATGAAGAAAATTGTGACGCCCGGATAATTAAGCTACAGTGATCCCACGCTAATGGTGCCACGTCACCACGATTACTGCTGCTAAGCTATCGTTAGGACAAAACCGGTCCAAAATTCAAAATTCAAATTAATGATAACAATAAAAGTTTTCAAAAATTAAAACAAAATGTTTGGATTGTACTAAATATTACAAAGGTAATTATGGTGCAACAAACCCATTTTTATAAAATGCCTAAGTAATTAAAACAATTTAAAACAGAAAAGTAAAATAAATAAAAAGTATAAAAAAACAAAAGAAAAGGGACCCCCCAATGGGCCAACCGGCCTAGCTGACAGCACGCCATCAACCCCACTGGGCCAACCCACCAGGCCCAGCCAGCCACACCTTATCC
>NW_021225156.1:0-1353 GCF_002162155.2 Triticum dicoccoides
CCACCGGACGCGTCCGCCGCGCCACAGCCACGTCGCCCGAACCAATCCGGAGCCGCCACCTCACCTTTCCCGCGCCCACATCGCCGCCGGGCCCGCGGAGCCCATCTCTGGCCCGCTCTGGGCCACGGCGGGCCCGATCTGCCGGTCAGCGCCGCCGCCCCTCGGCCTCCGCCGCCCAGTGCCGCCTCGCCTCCCTGCTGCCGGTGACCCCGAACCCCGCCGCGCGCCTTCGCTCCGCCCCGCCGCCTAGCTCACCGGCATCGCCCCTCCACCTCACCGCCGACCTGCCCCTCGCCACGGGATTGCGCCGCCCGAAGCCTACCGTCGCCCTAGGCCCGAGCGCCTCCCTGGTCGGCCGCCCGCGCGCCTCCACCTCCGGCCGCGCCTTCTCACGCCCGCCGCCCGCGCTGTTGACCTCCACCGCGCCCCGCCGACCTCGCCGCGCGTCCTCCTCCGCTCCGGCCCCGTCTCCCCCGCTCCTCCGGCTCTTCCTCGGCCTTCTCCGGCCACCTCCAGCGAACTCCGGCCAGACCCGCCACCGCATCGTTTTCCGTGCAAGCCCGAGGTTGACCCCGAAATTCCTCTTATGTCATTTTTCTGTCATATTATGTTGCCTCCTTTGACCTGTCATATCTCCATGCATACTGCTCCGTTTCGTGCGTGTAATATATCAAAATGTTCATTGAGAGATGCTTTACATTTCATTACATTGTGCCATGTTTGTTTGAGTTCATCTTGACGCCTGAATCATCGTTTCAAGAATGCTATATGATGTTAATCTGCTGAAACTGTTATAACTTGGTGATTTGTCATTTTTGTTGCATTTGACGTGTGCATTCTATGAGCATGAGCTCTACATGTGTTTTGAACTATGATATGCCATATTCACATGGGTGCAATCCATGTATTTTTGTGAGTCTTGTAGTGAGTGCATCAAGCTTGTTAATTAGGGTACTTGTTGTTGCTGTTTTGCTAGGCTGAATCTGTTATTTTGTGATGCTATGTAAACCTCCTGTTACTAGTCATTCTATTCATAATCTGGAGATGTTCACTAAGGATGTTTTGTTACACATGTCATGCTATATCCATACATGCCCCTGGTTGCATTTATAACCTGATGTATCTTGTTGTAATCTTGCTCTCAATTTGTTAAATAATGTTGCTGCCAGTCTGTTAACATTAAGTTCAGTTTTGCAATGTGATTTGCTAGTGATACATGCATCCTATGAACTTGTTCTTGCCATGCTTAGCTTCATAAATATGCCTTCTTATTGTTGGTGACCTTATCATGCCATGTAATGATCTGTGGTGAGTGGTACAAGCTCACCAACATGCCTACTTATTGTTGTTCCT
>NW_021225157.1:0-678 GCF_002162155.2 Triticum dicoccoides
TTTTTGCAAAATACATACGGATCTGAATGTAGCAGACCCGTTGACTAAACTTCTCTCATGAGCAAAACATGATCACACATTAGTACTCTTTGGGTGTTAATCACATAGCGATTTGAACTAGATTATTGACTCTAGTAAACCCTTTGGGTGCTGGTTACATGGTGATGTGAACTATGGGTGTTAAGCACATACAGATGTGAGCTATTGGTGTTAAATCACATGGCGATGTGGACTAGATTATTGACTCTAGTGCAAGTGGAAGACTCAAGGAAATATGCCCTAAAGGAAATAATAAAGTTGTTATTTTATATTTCCTTATATCATTATAAATGTTTATTATTTTTTCTAGAATTGTATTAACCGGAAACTTGATACATGTGTGAATACATAGACAAAACAACATGTCCCTAGTATGCCTCTACTTGACTAGCTCGTTGATCAAAGATGGTTAAGTTTCCTAGCCATGGACATGAATTTGTTATTTGATGAATAGGATCACATCATTAGTGGAATGATGTGATGGACAAGACCCATCCGTTAGCTTAGCATAATGGTCGTTCAGTTTTATTGCTACTGCTTTCTTCATGTCATATATATATTCCTTCGACTATGAGATTATGCAACTCCCGGACACCGGAGGAATACCTTGTGTGCTATCAAATGTCACAACGTAACTGG
>NW_021225158.1:0-15467 GCF_002162155.2 Triticum dicoccoides
ATCCTTGTCTCTTCCACTGCAATTTGCGCTTGCGGGTTCAACACATCTGCTGGTTCCATCCTTGTCTCTTCCACCGTCATTTGTGCTTGTGGGTTCAGCGTGTCTGCTGGTTCCATCCTTCTCTCTTCCACTGCGATTTGTGCTTGTGTGCTCACCGTATCTGCTGCCTCAGACTGTTCATTACTACCTCCACCCGCCGCAAGTGTAAGAGATATCCAATCTTCGTCTTCATCGTCATCAACAGGCTGGACCCCATTTGACATGTTGTCATGTCCATTCCGTTCTTCCTGAACGGGAACGCCAGATGGTTGAATAGGAAGAAAAATCCGCAGAGAAGAATCATCATTGCCGAAAGGCAACAGGTTATCGACCAAGCTTCTGGTGCGTACATGGCAGGTAGAAGGATCTCGAACCATGGAAGTGTCACTAGAGCCAGCGTGGCAGCCAAGGGTATAAGCACTTGGCGCTGCATCAGATGAATTGTGAGAACCAAGTAGAACATCAGCTCCGAAAAAATTGAACCCTTGCTCTGGTTGGGGTTGCGCAGACCAGGAAGTTATGTCAAAAATATCGCTGTTGTCGTTGAACAAATCAAGGCCAAGGCCCCCAACTACACCACCCTCCTGGTAACTTTCAGCAACTCCTGGCGCAGAAATGGGAGCAAATCCCAAACCACCAACATCACTATAGGCAGCTGGTGGAGACACTGTCACAACATTGTCATCATCGGAGTCGCTGAGAACAATGACATCTGCATCTTCGAGCTGTTGCTGTAGTCTATCATCAACTCTGTACATCTCACCAATTTGCGTGCTGCACTCACTCACACTTAGGTAGTCCCCATCCCTGTAAATTCCAGTGTGGCTACTGCTCATAGGCTTTGAGGGCTTTATGTCAACAGCTTTACTAGCTTCCCACAATCCATTAAGGCCTAGATTTCCCTTGCTGCCAATTCTTGAAGCTTCAGATTTTACATCACCACCAACAGGTTTAGCGTCTTGTTTCAGTTCACACAGGGAGCCGTCAGGCAGGTGCCACAGGGACAATTTTATATCTTCAACATCACCCTTCACACGCCAAGAGCCATCAGGCTTCACATCTATCTCAGTGACATCTTCACCGCAATTCCGAACCTGAATCACAGGAACAGTCTAAGAAAACCATAAAACTGCTAACAATACACAGAAAATGAAAATGACTTATTCAAACCTACCAGAGAAGCGATCCGGTTGAAATACCGATCAATGATCAAGCTCTCAATAGAATAATTCTTCAGACATGTTGGACATTGCCACTGCAAAAACCAACAAGTCTTTAAAAATAGGGCCACGTCAATCTGAAGAAAGTATGCATTTAAATGGACCAACCAATCATAATTACCCCGTCCATTGCCAAATGGACCAACACAAGTTGGACCAAAGTACAATGTTCATTATGCAGAGATCCTAGTTATGGATATGGAGGAATAAAATCTTACCTTCCGTGACCGTTGATTCAGCTCTACAAAAGTTTGCAGATCAAAAGAGCCCATGTGAGCACAAGGCTTGAACCTTCCCGCAGTCCTTATCCGGGATCCACTATTCTGTGAAATATTATCAGATAAAAAAATGTTCAACCCTTGAAGCTTCCATATCAGGAAGCACTGTAGAAAAGCTTATTTTGTACGTTGTGATGATATACTAATATAATGGCAGCCAAATACAGCTAGATAACCACTCGGTTGGAGTCAACTCAGTAATTCTTAACTTTTTTGGATGTCTGCCATTCTTAACTTGAGGGAAAGTGTGGCATGTAAAAGGACAGTATCAAGAGACAACCAGCTCATTGATCAATGACAAAGATACTGTTCATATATGGAATTCTTTCTTAAAATTCAAAACAATAAAGGCAATCTCATAACTAGAGGGAAAACAGAAATATGTAGAGAAATGCTCACAGGACAACGCAGGCTGACAGGAAAGAAGTCGGCAACCACTTCCAAATCACTATCGCTGTCAGCATCATCTGTAGTATTTCCACCTCTGAGACAGCGACAAACACGAGCAAGAGAATCCTCAAAAGACTCGCCATCAGCTTCCTTTGGCACCAAGTTTAGAACCTGAAAAGGTAATGTTTTAGTATAGATGATGGCATGTTTATTATCAGAAAAGTTTGCACCTTCTACAATTCACTTCAACAGCTAGGTAAGTAACAGGAGAGAGAGAGAAAAACCTGGTCAACTGTCCTCCTCTTTGCAATTCTGATCCCAAAACAAAATGGTCGGGCATCATCACTTGATAAAACTATTTTATTCTGTCCTTCTCGGCAAAAGGTTGTTATCTGCAAAGCAGTCCAAAAACATAAAAGCTCTGAACTGTGCAGATGTGTTGTTTACAAGGGACTCACAATTAAATTAAATTGAATTGTTTCTCAAAAAAAAAAGAATTGCCAAGAAAAGCAACTGATAACTTTAAGATGACTAAAGACAGATGATAGACATAGTTCTGTTGGTTAAGATGCACTAGCGATGAAATAGGAGTGCACTCACCACCGGCCCATCATCCCGTCCATTAATCCCTAGTAACTGAGTGCTAGGCCTGGGAACTACTCGCACTTGTATACCTGATGAAAACATGAAACCAATATTGAGAATGATCCTCCATGCCTTGCTCATAAAAGAATTTACCAAGATAAATGCATTGCAACACCTAAACAAGGCTCACTGTACATATCTGCATACAGTATATAAAATTATAAATGAACAAATAAAATCTTCAAAAAAATAAATTGATAAATTCACTACTTGATACTAGTGAACTACAGCATGACTCAAGGGCCTCTTTCGAGGTACTACATGTCTACCTCTATTTTGGAGTATAGAATGACTCAAACTCTGAGTCTGAGGACACAAAAATAGGACCGCATGAATCATATAACAAATCATGTCTGCGATCTCAACTGTACTAGAAAGCTGAAAAGCAAAAGCTGTACCGTTCACTTGTAAGTCTGCATTCTGAGGCCAGTGCATCCTGAACTGAACTTTGTCGTTCAGAAGCATACACCAAACCTGCAAAGGAGCATGCCCTCATCAGCAACATGCTGCATGACATACACAAAAAAACTACTAGTGTGTTGTCTTTACAAACAAACAACTAGGGAGTTTAACCCTATAACGAGAATATAACGCTCCAGCAGCCCAGGCCTACAGGCACTGCACGAGATAAACGTAGGAATTTTGTCCTTGTACAAACATAACGTTAGAAAGTGCATTTATTCTTATTCATAATAAAGAGAAAAGCACCATGTAAAAGGTTAAAAATCACAAAAAGAAAATCTGCAATTTGGTACTCTTGAAGGAGTTTCGCCTTTGACAACATGACAAGCAATCATGAACATGCCACACTCAGTTAATTTTATAGCACCCTCCCCTTTAGAAAAGGTTATGAAAAAGCAGCATCACACTGCTAATAATTTCCATATGACATTATTAAAGTGTCATTGTCCTTGTGGAAAGGAAATGTAAAGGATGACAGTAATCAGTCTCAGAGAAAAAGGGAATCAAACCTGAATATCATATTCCACTCTCTGAACAGTCTCCCTCTCAGCTCGAGTAAGTAGAAAAGTTCTCTCCACACTCTGAGGAACATTCACTCTGCAAATGGTTGAGAATTCTGTAAGATTACTGTGGACTGAATGTAGCACATAATAGTGTGACTGACAAAGCCAACGAAGAGTATTCTACTACAAATAAGGTCACTCCTTCCAATATAATTTGAAATGCTCAGTAAGTGATGATTATAGTGTAGCAATTACCAGACTATCAAGGAATACATTGCCCATAAAGTTACACTCACCCATCATTTGTAATCAGTCTCACAGGTAGTAAAGGATTTCCAGTAGTAATCCAATATCTGCAGGTTCAAAATAGTCACTGTAGCAAACGTGCAGAAAATATTTCAATTCCAAGCAATCCATGCAGGAATAGAGACAAAGTTGTATAGAATCAATAGGAAACTTATTGGGTTAAATCTTGTTCCCTCAGATATTGTCATAATATACTAGAAGACAGTTTTAGAGACAAGGCGCAACATGTAGTGCTACACGAGAGCTCCAAATAAGATCCATAAGGTTCCTTTTCAGCCTACTGGCAAATAATGGGAGTCTGAATCAACCAATCAGTCATACAGTTGATGCAACTCTCGACCTGACAAGTTCGTTAAATTCCTACCTAGGTTACAACAGTAGAGTTGTATATGTATAAGGATCATGATTAAGTTTACCATTAGTGCCCATTTGGTTGGACATGCTAACTTTGAATGCTGGAAGCAACAAATAGTCTGAATCGCTTTGAAGTTTCCAGTAACAGTAGTGCACCATATTTGTCAAGATGGCAAATGACAGAAAGAAATAGCAAATAGAAGTGGATTGTAGGAGGGCATACGGGTCTGCTCGGATTAGTCGGCACAACTGACAAAAGTAATGCTCTGGAGCTTCAGGTCTGACACCCACTGCAGGCTTCTCTGGAATCAGCACACAGTCGATATGCTGCTGGACCTGGCAATCGTCGCACTAGAAGAAGCAAGCACACAAACAATCAAACAAGTGTAGAAAACATGGTCATTTTTTGTACGTTGGAGAGAAGGACAGCCAGGGCAGGGCAGATGGGCACACCTTGACCACATTCCCGAGAACAAAGGATTGACCACAAAGGCAGCCAGAGTCAGGGCCCAATTGTTCCTTTTTAGCTTTGATGATGCGGTTGAAATCCGGCGTGACAGGCAGCTGGCTCTGAGCAGGAGATACCACGAGGTCAGGAGGACCGTGGACTTGCATCTTCCTGCTATGGCAATGAATGAATGGTGTGATAAGCCAAGTACCAGTATCACTGAAATAGGAAGGAAAGAAGGGTGGACAAGTGGGAAATGGCATGGAAGCTAGCTAACCTGTATATGTCGTCGACTATTTTGAGCACCGCCTCCTTGCTGGGCGCGTTCTTCCTCCCTCGACCAAGGTGCCATTGGGCTGAGGCAGCCACATACATATCAAGGCAAGTTAGTAAGTAGCAGGTGATTTTTTTCCCTAAAAAAAACGCTGGGGCTGCTTTGCAGTTGATGACAGGGGTGCATTGCACGGGCACGGAGAGGGTTGGGAAAGAAGTGGGGCGGCTGACCTTGGTCGTCGGAGAGCAGGGCGAGGATCCTGTCGACGAGGTCCTGCAACAACAACGCATAGATGAGATGATTGGAGATGGATGACAATATAACCTGGTGCAGCATACGTATGAGAAGCTGTTGTGATGGTGGGTAGAGTAGTACTCCCTCCGTCCAGAAATACTTGTCATTGAGATGGATGTATATATATGTATTTTAGTTGTAGATACATCCATTTTTATCCATTTTGATGACAAGTAATTCCGGACGGAGGGAGTAGATAATTTGGAAACATGAGAGAGTGGATCCATCCATTGAATTGAATGTAGTTAAAACGGATGGCATAAATAGTGATGGGTACTACTCCTAGAGAGCAGTAATGAACAAGGATATATATATATATATGATAGGTAGTATGGTAGGAGGGAAAGATGTGGTGTGGGGGATGGAGATGAGAGGAGAGGAGAGGAGATGAGATGAGATGAGATGAGGGGTACGGTACCTGCTTCTTGCCGTGCTTGGGGAGGGAGAGGTGGATGAGCACGTCCTTGAGCTCCTTGATCCTGAAGTAGGCAAGCTTGTCCTGAACCACCACCAACAAGTAGAAGAGCAACTCAGGATTAGATTAGATTACTAGACGGGACCCCTGGATGGAACCGGAGAATGGATCCTAAGCAAAGAAGCGAGCGAGAGAGAGAGAGGGTGTGTGTGGATCGGATGAGGACCGACCTTGCAGGTGGAGGCCAGGTCCCCCATGGCGGCGGCGGCGGCCCTGGACCCAGTCGAGGCAGCGGCGGCGGCGGCGGCCCTGGACCCAGTCGAGGCGGCGGCGGCGGTGGCGTGTGAATCGGTTCGATCGATCGGTTTCAGTTTTGTGGCTCCCCCGCCGCCGGACGGGGGGAAGGGAAGGGGGGGAAGGGTGGGGGACGGACGGACGCGTCCGCCGCAAATCAAATCTGGTTTTCTTCGCCGCCGTACGAGTCCGCCTCTCTGTCTTTTTTTCCTTTTTGACTCAAACCAAATCTTCCTTCTCTTCCTTGCTATAAACCCCCGTCATTATCCATCTCATTACACCATTTCTTTTTTTTTGAGAGTAGCCAGCCATTTCAATGTGATTTAAACCTCATTAATCCCATCATTCATTATTTAGTCGCACTAGTAGTTTGCGTCGAATTAACGGTCATTTTCCACCGGGCGGTGCGGGGTCAACGGCGATGTAAAGGGCTTCCACGACGTATGCCAACTTCCTAACTAGCTTTTTCGCATCCATTCCCTGATAGTTTCAAACTAGGAAAATATGCCATCGATCGACGTCAATACAGCATCTTCGCGCGGTCGACCGCTTTGTTGCGTTGCCTTGTCATTGTGCTTCGCATCTTTTAATCCGTGTCGCTGCGACCGTTCGATAACATCAACTCACCATTTCTAAGTTGTAACCGATAATTTTTGCACGGCCATTATCATATTAGATAACTAACTAGAGTCGGTATTTGCATCAATACTTTATTACGAAATTTGCTACTCGCTAACACCTAGAACTGAAACAATGTCTATATTTTGCAAATTCAAAACCTAGGGCTCCACCCGTTAATTAAGAATAAAAGCATTACCCTCTTACTTAGCCTAGCTACCCCTTCTCCCCCATGCACACACACTGACGAGAGAAAATCATCGTCGAGGTTGCTCGCAAGGGTCATCAGCATCACCTTTTTTCAAAGAAAGCTACTTCAACTTCGTTACATCGAACAAGCCATAAGGTTATCCGACCTGAGTTCCACGCATCCACGCTTGCCTATGCCAAACAACAAGTCATGAGGTTATCCAGCCTGAGGTCCACGCATCCACCCTCGCCTATGCCAAACAACAAGCTATGAGGTTATTCAGCCCGAGTTCCACGCATCCACGCTCGCCTATGCCAAACATCAAGCCATCGAACACAAGCATATTTGCAAGGAACCTCTGATTTCGAGTACAAGCAACAAATGGGGAAAATAAGCAAATATTGCTCCGCTAGATAAACGGCCATCATCCGTCACCGCTCAGACCCTGCCACGGCAACCACCACTCCAAGAGAAATGTACAAGCCTGGAACCTGTGAGCATGTGGGCAAACCAAGTACCAAGCCATGGAGCGACTCAAACAAGACTCAAAAGTCATGCCTGGCCAACACTAAATTGCAACCCTCTAGTCAAGATGGATGTAAACCTTTTTTAAGAAAACTCGCCTTGTGGAGCTTTACTCAATTGGCGAAGGCAAGCCCAACCTAAAGTGCGGGGCAAAAAGCTAGGGATTACATCCAAGTTCTTTACAAGATTTCCAAACATTAAAGCTTCTTTAATTGTGTTATGAGTTGCCTCATTTGCCTAACACTAAGCAAAAAAGAAGTTTGAATCCATGGAAAGAGTGTACGATCTCCTTCATCTGGCATAAAATATGGTAGTCTGTTGATTTTTCTGAGCTTGACTTTCATAGTCTTTTAACTTTTAGACAATCAATCTCCAACTGAACATGCTGAAGATCCCTATTGCGAGCAAATAGCGACGCATCCCGACATGGTAGCATCTCCACCGACATCAGATCCAATACCCGAACATAGAGGGACACCAAAAGTTGCCAAGAAATTTCCCAAATGGGCTCTTGCAACCATCCCAACTCCTCTTCGACCACCCAAAACAATGTACCGTCATATTTAACTTAACCCAAACCGGTTCAAGAGCAGTCCATTTGATAACTGTCATCAGTACATGAGCGTTTTTCAGCACCTAGTCTAGTTCTCGAACAATACCATACATAATGATCATAGGTTGTTGCCGCTGGTACCGAACTCTCCATGAGTGCAATTATTTCTCAAGTGGCAAAATGCCTACATAAAAGTTACCATAATTGCCCTTCCTCCTTTTGGCACCAAGCATGGGTCCAAAATATATACCGTCCAAGTATTAAGGTGCAGCCTTGGGATATTAAGCTCGAACAGAACTTGTGTTTCCTCCCAAAAGACCATCCAAGTATTAAGGTGCAGCCTTGGGATATTAAGCTCGAACAGAACTTGTGTTTCCTCCCAAAAGAGCTTGGCCTGATCGTATGTCAATAAGCGATGATAAAGAGACTCTTTTTCAAGTCCACACATGGGAGAAATGGCAGCCTGCCTGATGTGCGTCCAATGCAACTCTCCAAAACTTGACAGCAAGCCCCTGATAGCTCTCCATCAAAACACACGAATCCACACAGGTTCTAACGGGCTGTGTGGATCTGGGTTGTAAATGGGCGATATGCAAGTATGCATTTAGCAGGCCTATCATGGTCCAGTCCTCTGAAGTTGGACTAAGTCAAGTGAGCCTTAAGCAGGCCTTTGATTGACCAGCCTTTTTAACTAAGCAGTCTATTGTTTAGATCACGTCACGTGTCTATACGACATAGGTGCATGTCGTCCATTGGATGGGCAACACTTGTTCCAACCAAGAGCTGACGCGTGGTTTCGTTGGCGAATGAGAAGCCGGGACGTGGATCGGAGTATCGTACCCACATGGAAAACCTTGCGACATAGAACCTTGTCAATCAGAGCCCACGATTGTGCCCCCGCCACGTTGATCTCATCATCGGTCACAAGCTTTTGTCTTCCCCATGATTGCGTCTCGCTGAAACTAGAGTGGAAAGGCTGGCGCAACATCTTAGAGAAGAAGATAGAAGGAGGTGAAAGGGGAATAGAAGAGATTGTGTGTTGTGACAGGTCATTCGATGTCCCTCCTCTCACACACTACGATACTATACCGCTATATAGTGGTCACGGTCTGGCCTTGACTTTGTTGCGCAACTGGGCTTCACTGCCCATCTGGGACTTCCTTTGCCTTTGTTGCTTGTCCATTCTTCTCTCGACTTTGATGGCAGTAGTTAAGAATGAGGTCTTGACACCATCACATAAATGGCTCTTTAACATTGATCGATATGTGGGTCCTCAAACCAGAACCCCCGTGCATATTCACGAGCATCTGCGTCCAGATGTATCACATTACCAACCATATCATCAATTTATGCAGGCCATGGAAATTAAGCCCAACATATTAGAGGGGAGGTTGACCACCCCTACCCAAATCTTGAGACGGTTAAACTTTTAAGTCAGAAGTGTGTAATATGATGTTGAACACCTCCAAAACTACAAAATGATTACAGACCAGTGACCTCCGCCCCATATCCAATATCGAAACTTGCAACAAAAACATTGTCCTCCATAGATCTGAAAATCAGGGCCTCCAGGGTACCCTGAGGAGGAAAGAGAGCGTCTTGAATCGTTTTCACGAGCAAAACCTTCCGGTATAGAACTCCACCCATCAGGGCCCACAATTGTTCCTCTTCCACATTGATCTCGTCATCAACCACAAGTTTTTGCCTTTTTGATTCTCCCTAAACTATTAACATCCTTTTTGTCTGTGCTTAAACTTGGCATGGTGGCCCGACCTCCAACTCAACGCAGGTCTCATCTTTTCAGCCTCCGCAAAGGATGGAAAAGTACACCAGGCACCTCGGGCGAGAGAGCCGGGAAGAAGGGATCTCTAGCGTAGAACAAGGGAGCCGACAACCTTATAACCCTACTCGTGCAAGTTGAGAGATTAGGAATCATCCGGGCGCCGCCTCGCTGCTCGAAACCCTAGGAGAAGCCTCCTATAGTCTCGGTTTGAGATGTACGTTTCTATTTTCTGGACCTGGCGTCATGCCGCTTCCCCTCTCTCTTTCTCCTGCCACCTCCCCTGCTTTCTTTCTCTCCAGCTTCCCAATTCGACCGAAACACTAAGCACATCCCTAGTTCCTCTGCTCTCTCCCTTCTTCTCCTTCGCTCCTGTCTGTCTGTAAATGGAAGGCCAAGACTCATGAAGCCAGCCGCTGATTCGTGTTCCTATGATGTCTGCTCAGAATCTGCCTCCAGATCCGGGGATTGAGATAGACATGCAAAGTCTATCGCTGCAAGATCCTCAAGTTCTTCAGATCCAGATGCACCAAGAAGAAAAAGAGGAGCAGCCGCAAGATTCTCGTTACAATATCCTGATGAAACTAGCAGTCACAGGAGGATCCCCAAGAGTTATCACTCTCAGCATGCTACAGCAATCAATGGCAAGAGCTTGGAGGGATAATTATCAAGGTATATCACAGCTTTCTAAATACATCTTTGTTGCTCATTTCCAAACCTTGGATGCTGCCATGTTTGTTTTCACTCGTCAGCCTTGGAGTCTGGGTTCTGACAATCTTTTCGTAGAGTTTATGGATCCTGATGATCGAACAAAAGATATTCAGGATTACAAGTTTGATTCTGTTTTTGTTACCGTTCGAGTGTATGGTGTTCCTCCTCGGTTCAGATCTCAGCAGCTTCTGTACAAGATTTTAGATAGTATTGGTCAGCAATCTGAATTTCACCCTTTCAGTCAAGCTATGCTTTCTGCCAAATCCGACTATATGTGGGGTACGGTTAAAATGAAAGTTGCCAATCCAGTTAGAGACAAAGTTTGGGTTTCTTTTCATAAAGATTCAGCTGCCTGGATCTATCTGTTTTATGAGAAAATCGGACGGATATGTACTTTCTGTGGTCTGATGTTCCATAGTGTGCAACACTGTGCTTCTAGGAATAATCTCCTAATCTCTAGGCAGAGACTGCAAATTCAACTGGAGCACATTCCCTTAGCTCGTCTGGGTCCTTGGATGAATAAATCTGAGCTTATTCCTAGAGTCTTAGATGATCTTGCTCAAGAACAACAGACTGCTTTCTCAACTTTTCAGAATCCTCAGTTGGTCAGGCTGCAGAAGCAATCTCTGGAGAAAGGAAAGGATGTAATGAAGGAGACCTCTAAGCATCATGATTTGTCTGTGACAGAAGCTAACATGCAGATTCAGTTCATGCAGAAAGGGAGTTCTTCCAGAGAGGAGATTCAGAAACAAGATGAGCAGCTTCGCAGTACTGTTCATCAGATTACAGCTACTGTTCACACTCAGGGCGGTGGAGGTACTCCTCACTTACCTACTGCAGTTTTTTCTCTGCCAGGGATAGAGCGGTGCAATAATGCGGGAGACAACTCTATTCAAGTGTCTGACAAAGCAGCTCAACTGACTGCCGACTTGTCGGTCCTGGAGAAGGCAAATGTTTCAGTTTCAGGCCCATTTTTGATCCACCCAATTGGCCCACAGTCCAATTCTGGAAAGGAGAGGAATATCTTGCCAGTTACTTCTGGGCCACTTTTGGCCCAACAGCCTGTTGGAGGTGTCCGGTCTTCAAAAGGACAGTTCGGTAATTTCACCACTACCACATCGCTTGCCCTTTTGTCTTCAACCCTGAATACCGCTTGTCAGCACGATCCTGCAAATCCTATTTCCTCCCCAAATCTGCATGTTCTGCAAACACAGTCTGCTCCTCTCACTTCCCAGTTCTGCTATTCCCCTGCTTTCACTGCCAATATGGAGAATTTTTCTGTCTCTGCCACCATCACTACTACCCACCCACAGAATCCTTCTCCACCAAAATGCTTCCCCAAACGACCTCTTGCTACGCTCCCAAATCCACCTCTGCCCCCATCCAAAAGGTTTGAGCTCTCCACTAATGGAGAACGACTCGAGTCCTCCGAGAGGGAGGAACCAGTCGGGGGCGCTCCTTCGAGTCTGCTTGGAGCCTCACCTTCGGCGCCCGGCGCAGCCTTTGCTGGGCAGGGCCTCCTCGGAGCACCACCGCTCGGAGCGGCCTCCTTTCCCACGGTCGGTGGCAGGTCGGCCGGTGAAGCTCCGGTTGGATTTAGCCCTATGGGCTCCGCCTCTCACCTCTCCGCAGGATCTCCTCGAGCAGACCGACCTGCTTACTCCGTCTCAAGAATCAAATCTGGATCCTCTCAACAAGCCGGCGCATTTCAGTTGACAGGTCGCCGCCGATCTGCTGCTAGTAAATGGGATGTTCCCCCAGTCGGGCGATCTGGAGGTATGCGTCCTTCTTTTGGTGGGTTTCATCGCCGTAGCTATGGTGCTACCACTTGGCATCGTGACAGTGACACCGGTCCATTGGATGGCAGCAATTCTATGTGCAGAGGCCGCGGCAAACTTGTGGAAAATCTGGGTGTCGCTGTTCATGCTGACCAAGGCAGAATCTCTCAGGAACATGGCAATGAAGCAGGAGCAAGCTATGATCCTTGCCCAATCAGGATGCCTTCAAATTCTCTTAGTGCAGATGCGGATAGCTCCTATCAAGGTCCTATCTCTCCTCCTGGGATCGATCGCCTCCACCACATGGATCTGGATGTTCGTGCTTGTACACATGGCGCCAGAGGTGAAGCCGCGGTGGAAGATCAAGATAACATTAGCTCCACTGGCCAAAGGGATGCAGATTATCTCTGTGAAAATTAGCAACAGCCTAACAACTCCAATTCTATTCAGCAAGGTGAAGGGATGCATTTCAACCTTTCTTGGGTAGCGGCGCAAGGCCCTAACGCGCCTCCTCCGCCATGAAAGCTATTGCTTGGAACTGCCGAGGTATAGGCAGGGGCCTTGGCAGTGAAAGGATGCTTTACCTTGCTAATCTTATGCGGTCTACAAGAGTTCAGGTAACTTCTGTTTCTGAAATTAAATCTTCTAAGGTTACTTCTACTGATCTTGTTAATAGGTTTGATGTAGCTAATGCTTGTGTTGTTCCTTCTAGAGGTGCTTCAGGGGGGCTTTGGCTTATGTGGACCGATGAGCTCAAAGTTACTGTGCATACTGCTGCTTTTCACTATATTTTAGCTAATGTAGTTCACGTGGCGTCTGGGGTCAGCTTTTGTCCCATTTGTATATATGGTGACCCCTATCATAAGCAGACTAATGTCATCTGGGACCAAGTAGCGTCTTTTGTTTATGATAACCTAGGTAAGCCCATGGTTTGTATGGGAGACTTGAATGATATCCTGTATGAAGTCGACGGTTGTAATGGCAATATCAACTACTACCGTATGCATGCCTTTCGTTCTATTGTCAAGAACTGTGGCCTTTTCGATATTGGTTATAGTGGTCCTGCTTACACTTGGCGTGGTAGACATAATACTTCCAAGCCTATTCATCGTCGTCTAGATCGTTGTTTGGTTAATTCTGATTGGTGCGCTCACTTTCCTAACACTAAAGTGCTCAATCTCCCCATTATTCTTAGTGACCATGCGCCTATTTTGATTTCCACTGATAGTCACTTTGTCAAGCCTAAGCAGTCTTTCAAATTTGAAAATTGGTGGCTTTCTGAAGATGACTTCAATTCTTTTGCTAAAAATGCCTGGAAAGCTACTACTCTTAACTCTTTTAAAGCTAAATCAACTTCATTGGCAAATACTCTAAAGGCATGGTGTAAAAAAAAGAAGCCTTTACAGCAGACTCTCAGTACGTTAGAGGCCAAAATCAATGATTTGCAGAAATTGCCTCTTCACCATCAGAGTCAAGACTTGGAGCAATCCCTCATTGCCAGGTACGAATACTCTCAATCAACTGAATCAATATTACAGACAACGTGGCAAAAAGAATTGGGTGTCCAAAGGTGATAGAAACACTAAGTTTTTCCATCAGGCTGTTATCAAGCGTAGAAAAAGAAATACAATCTGTTCTGTTAAAGATGAGAATAATGTGCTCCATTATAAACCTACTGCTATCATGCAAACTTTTGTTAATTATTTCAGATTCATTTTCTCCTCTCCTAATGATGTGGTGTGCGGGCCTTTTCCTCAACTCAACTCCTTTGAACATAATGATGACTTCACCTATTCCATTCCTGATAAATCTGAAATTTTTCAGATTCTTAAGGATATGAAACTAAATGCTTCACCAGGTCCTGATGGCTTCAATGTGGAGTTTTATCTGGCAACTTGGGACTGGATTGGTGATGATGTAACGCAGTTGGTGTCTTCTTTCTATGCCACAGGTATTCTGCCTCCACACATTAATGACACTAACATTGCTCTCATTCCTAAGAAGTTAGTCTCTCTTGTTCCCATGGATTATAGACCAATTAGCCTTTGCAATGTCATTTATAAAATTATTGCTAAATCTCTGGCAAACAGACTTAAGCCCCATCTTCCAGATTATGTTGATCCAGCTCAACAAGCTTTTATTGAGGGTAGACGGATTACTGACAACATTATTGTTGCTCAAGAAATTTATCACTATTTTACTCTTAGGTCTTGGAAACACAATGCCTTCATGCTAAAGATAGATCTGGCTAAAGCTTTTGACCGTCTAGAATGGAACTTCATTGTCTCGGCTCTTTCTCGTAAAGGGCTACATGGTCATTTCATCAATCTTGTGCATGCTTGCATTTCCTCACCCATTTTCTCTGTCCTCATTAATGGTCAGCCGTCTCCCAAATTTAAGTCTCACAGAGGTATCAGACAGGGTTGTCCCATGTCTCCTTACCTTTTTGTTCTTGCCATCAATGAACTTTCTATCATGCTTAATGAAGCTGCTCAGGACAATCATTTGCAAGGCATTTCTCTAGGCCCAAATTGCCCTCCTATTCATTCTCTCCTTTTTGCAGATGACCTTTTAGTCTATGGTCAGGCTACTACACAGGAGGCTCAGACTATGTCAGATTTGATTCAGCACTTTTGTTCCCTTTCCGGTCAAACTCCTAATTGGGACAAATCTGCTATTCTGTTTAGCACTCATACTCCTCAAAATGTTATTACTAATATTAAACAAATTTTCCGAGTTGCTAATCTTGATGATAGATTCATCCACCTTGGTCATCCTTTGATTTTACCTGCTAAAAATAGAGCCTCTGCTTACAACTTTGTGATTGACAAGTTCTCTAACAAGCTGCCTTCTTACAAAGCTAATATGCTCTCCCATGCAGCTCGTCTGGAACTTATTAGGTCTGTTTTTTCTGCTATTCCGGTCTATTACATGGCAAACATTTTGTTCTCCAAAAAGCTTATTGCTAAGCTCACAGCTATCATTAGAACTTTTTGGTGGACAGGTATTAGGGAAGATGGCTCAAGGAAAGGACTGTGTCTCAGAGCTTGGAAAGATATAGCAAATTCAAAAGAAGAAGGAGGTCTAAGGATTAGAAATCTTAAAGCCATCAATGAAAGTCTCATCATTGCGGCAGCTTGGAGGTTAGCAAACAACCCCTCTTCTCACTTATACTGTATTCTTCGGGCTAAGTATTTCCCTACTACTACAATCTGGAGGGCAACTTCTTCTCCTCCTAAGTCTGGTTTTTGGGCTTCAATTTTAAAAATGCTTCCCAGGCTTACTCAGCATGCCTTCTATCAGCTTACTAAAGGCAACATTTCTTTATGGAGCATGCCTTGGTGTCCTCTTTGGAGATCTATTCATGATTTTCTTATTCCTCAAACCACA
>NW_021225159.1:0-720 GCF_002162155.2 Triticum dicoccoides
CAACGGTGAAATGTTGTTGTTTGTCTCCGTGGTCATGACCGATAGCTTGGCCTGCATCGGGTTCATGTCCTCAGCAGCGGCCACCAAGGACGCGTCCGCAGTTGCCTTTGTTGCCACTATCTTCTGCGCCGCCTCACGCTCGTGCTTCCTACGATGTTACTCGTTCCGGGCAAGGTTCTTCGCCTTGCAATTATCCATCGCCAAGCCGGTGACGACGAGCAAGGGAGGGGTGGGTCGTTGTGCGGAGGTGGGAGAAATGGAGGAGGGGCGGAAGGAGTTCGGTCCATGCGGAGAACTAGTTAATTTTCAGAGGATTTGGGATGGGTCCGCCTTGACAGACACTACTAGTGAAAACCACCTTATACACAAAACTTTAGCAGTAGCGCGTGTCAAAAAACCACGCTAGTGCTAAGTAGCAGTAGCGCGTTGGCATAAACCACACTACAGATACAATTGTAGCAGTAGCGCGCCTGAAGATAAACGCGCTACTACTAAAATTTCCACTGCTTAGCCGATAGGCTACACATAGTAGTAGTGATCTGTGGCGAACAACGCTACGCTACATGCTTTGTAGCAGCGCGTTTATGAAGAAAGGCGCTACTGATAAAGGGACTAAAATTAAATGGAAAGCAAATAGGAAAATAAAGGAAAATGAAAGAAATAGAAAAAGGAGAAAGGAAAAAAATAAAACGTAAAGAAAAATAAATGAAAAGGGAAAAA
>NW_021225160.1:0-1657 GCF_002162155.2 Triticum dicoccoides
CGGGGCTCCAAAAGCGTTTTGAGCATCACGGAGCATATGAGATGTTCGAAGAGCTGAAACTAGTTTTCCAAGCTCATGCCCGGGTCGAGAGATATGATGTCTCCGACAAGTTCTACAGTTGTAAGATGGAGGAAAACAGTTCTGTCAGTGAGCACATCCTGAAGATGTCTGGGTTGCACAACCGTATGACCCAGCTGAACATTAACCTCCCAGATGAGGTGGTCATTGACAGAATCCTCCAGTCGCTCCCACCAAGCTACAAGAGCTTTGTGATGAACTACAACATGCAGGGGATGGAAAAGACCATTCCTGAAGTGTTCTCGATGCTGAAGTCAGCAGAGGCTGAAATCAAGAAAGAACATCAAGTGTTGATGGTCAATAAGACCACTAAGTTCAAGAAGGGCAAGGGTAAGAAGAACTTCAAGAAGGACGGCAAAGATGTTGCCGCGCCCGGTAAGCCTGTTGCCGGGAAGAAGTCAAAGAATGGACCTAAGCCTGAGACTGAGTGTTTTATTGCAAGGGGAAGGGTCACTGGAAGCGGAACTGCCCCAAATACTTAGCATATAAGAAGGCCGGCAAAACCAAAGCAGGAGCTGCGGAATAAACGGAGACTGGCGAAGGACGAGGTGACGATGCGCGTCGGGAATGGTTCCAGAGTCGATGTGATCGCCGTCGGCACGCTGCCTCTACATTTACCTACGGGATTAGTTTTGAACCTTAATAATTGTTATTTAGTGCCAAGTTTGAGCATGAACATTGTATCTGGATCTCGTTTAATACGAGATGGCTACTCATTTAAGTCTGATAATAATGGTTGTTCGATTTATATGAGAGATGTGTTTTATGGTCATGCTCCGATGGTCAATGGTTTATTCTTAATGAATCTCGAGCGTAATATTACACATGTTCATAGTGTAGATGCCAAAAGATGTAAAGTTGATAACGATAGTCCCACATACTTGTGGCACTGCCGCCTTGGTCACATTGGTGTCAAGCGCATGAAGAAGCTCCATGCTGATGGACTTTTGGAGTCTCTTGATTATGAATCGTTTGACACATGCGAACCATGCCTCTTGGGCAAAATGACCAAGACTCCGTTCTCCGGAACAATGGAGCGAGCAACCAACTTGTTGGAAATCATACATACCGATGTGTGCGGTCCAATGAGCGTTGAGGCTCGCGGAGGATATTGTTATGTTCTCACTCTCACTGATGACTTGAGTAGATATGGGTATGTCTACTTAATGAAACACAAGTCTGAGACCTTTGAAAAGTTCAAGGAATTTCAGAATGAGGTAGAGAATCAACGTGACCGAAAGATAAAATTCTTACGATCAGATCGTGGAGGAGAATACTTAAGTCACGAATTTGGTACACACTTAAGGAAATGTGGAATCGTTTCACAACTCACGCCGCCTGGAACACCTCAGCAAAACGGTGTGTCCGAACGTCGTAATCGCACTCTATTGGATATGGTGCGGTCTATGATGTCTCTTACCGATTTACCGCTATCATTTTGGGGATACGCTCTAGAGACAGCTACATTCACTTTAAATAGGGCACCGTCTAAATCCGTTGAGACGACACCGTATGAATTATGGTTTGGAAAGAAACCTAAGCTGTCGTTTCTAAAAGTTTGGGGATGCGATGCTTATGT
>NW_021225161.1:0-2614 GCF_002162155.2 Triticum dicoccoides
GGAGCATATGAGATGTTCCAGGAGTTGAAGTTAATATTTCAAGCAAATGCCCGGATTGAGAGATATGAAGTCTCCAATAAGTTCTATAGCTGCAAGATGGAGGAGAACAGTTCTGTCAGTGAGCATATACTCAAAATGTCTGGGTATAATAATCACTTGATTCAAATGGGAGTTAATCTTCCAGATGATTGCGTCATTGACAGAATTCTCCAATCACTGCCACCAAGCTACAAGAGCTTCGTGATGAACTATAATATGCAAGGGATGAATAAGACTATTCCCGAGCTCTTCGCAATGCTGAAAGCTGCGGAGGTAGAAATCAAAAAGGAGCATCAAGTGTTGATGGTCAACAAGACCACTAGTTTCAAGAAAAAGGGCAAAGGGAAGAAGAAGAGGAACTTCAAGAAGAACAGCAAGCAAGTTGCTGCTCAAGAGAAGAAACCCAAGTCTGGACCTAAGCCTGAAACTGAGTGCTTCTACTGCAAGCATACTGGTCACTGGAAGCAGAACTGCCCCAAGTATTTGGCGGATAAGAAGGATGGCAAGGTGAACAAAGGTATATGTGATATACATGTTATTGATGTGTACCTTACTAATGCTCGCAGTAGCACCTGGGTATTTGATACTGGTTTTGTTGCTAATATTTGCAACTCGAAACAGGGACTACGGATTAAGCGAAGATTGGCTAAGGACGAGGTGATGATGCGCGTGGGAAACAGTTCCAAAGTCGATGTGATCGCGGTCGGCACGCTACCTCTACATCTACCTTCGGGATTAATATTAGACCTAAATAATTGTTATTTGGTGCCAGCGTTAAGCATGAACATTATATCTGGATCTTGTTTGATGCGAGACAGTTATTCATTTAAATCAGAGAATAATGGTTGTTCTATTTATATGAGTAATATTTTTTATGGTCATGCACCCTTGAAGAGTGGTCTATTCTTATTGAATCTCGATGATAGTAACACACATATTCATAATGTTGAAGCCAAAAGATGCAGAGTTGATAATGATAGTGCAACTTATTTGTGGCACTGCCGTTTAGGTCATATCGGTGTAAAGCGCATGAAGAAACTCCATACTGATGGACTTTTGGAACCACTTGATTATGAATCAATTGGTACTTGCGAACCGTGCCTCATGGGCAAGATGACTAAAACGCCGTTCTCCGGTACTATGGAGAGAGCAACAGATTTGTTGGAAATCATACATACTGATGTATGTGGTCCGATGAATATTGAGGCTCGTGGCGGATATCGTTATTTTCTCACCTTCACAGATGATTTAAGCAGATATGGGTATATCTACTTAATGAAACATAAGTCTGAAACATTTGAAAAGTTCAAAGAATTTCAGAGTGAAGTTGAAAATCATCGTAAGAAGAAAATAAAGTTTCTACGATCCGATCATGGAGGAGAATATTTGAGTTACGAGTTTGGTGTACATTTGAAACAATGCGCAATAGTTTCGCAACTCACACCACCTGGAACACCACAGCGTAATGGTGTGTCCGAACGTCGTAATCGTACTTTACTAGATATGGTGCGATCTATGACGTCTCTTACTGATTTACCGCTATCGTTTTGGGGTTATGCTTTGGAGACGGACGCATTCACGTTAAATAGGGCACCATCAAAATCCGTTGAGACGATGCCTTATGAACTATGGTTTGGCAAGAAACTAAAGTTGTCGTTTCTGAAAGTTTGGGGCTGCGATGCTTATGTGAAAAAGCTTCAACCTGATAAGCTCAAACCCAAATCGGAGAAATGTGTCTTCATAGGATATCCAAAGGAGACTATTGGATACACCTTCTATCACAGATCCGAAGGCGGGACTTTTGTCGCTAAGTTCGGAAACTTTCTAGAGAAGGAGTTTCTCTCGAAAGAAGTGAGTGGGAGGAAAGTAGAACTTGATGAGGTAACTGTACCTGCTCCCTTATTGGAAAGTAGTACATCACAGAAAACTGTTTCTGTGACACCTACACCAATTAGTGATGAAGCTAATGATGATGATCATGAAACTTCAGAACAAGATACTACTGAACCTCGTAGATCAACCAGAGTAAGATTCGCACCAGAGTGGTACGGTAATCCTGTTCTAGAAGTCATGCTACTAGATCATGACGAACCTACGAACTATGAAGAAGCGATGGTGAGCCCAGATTCCGCAAAATGGCTTGAAGCCATGAAATCTGAGATGGGATCCATGTATGAGAACAAAGTATGGACTTTGGTTGACTTGCCCAATGATCGGCAAGCAATTGAGAATAAATGGATCTTCAAGAAGAAGACTGACGCCGACGGTAATATTACTGTCTACAAAGCTCGACTTGTCGCAAAAGGGTTTCGGCAAGTTCAAGGGATTGACTACGATGAGACCTTCTCACCCGTAGCGATGCTTAAGTCTGTCCGAATCATGTTAGCAATTGCCGCATTTTATGATTATGAAATTTGGCAGATGGATGTCAAAACTGCATTCCTGAATGGATTTCTGGAAGAAGAGTTGTATATGATGCAACCAGAAGGTTTTGTCGATCCAAAGGGAGCTAACAAAGTGTGCAAGCTCCAGCGATCCATTTATGGACTGGTGCAAGCCTCTCGGAGTTGGAATA
>NW_021225162.1:0-413 GCF_002162155.2 Triticum dicoccoides
TGTGTCATGGATGATACTGAAGTCCCAAGTATGATACTGAAGAACTCGGAAGCATCCAACTCGTACTGCGGTGTGGCAGAGCGGCGGTGGCTGCTTCCCCCCATCTCTGATAAGCAGCAGAAAAGACCAATTAGTACCCTTACAACAGATCATAAAACACCGCGAGGACGCTAGCAGCCTAGCACTAGTAGCCGCAACTACACTACAGAACTACTAGCAGCCTAGCACTAGTAGCCGCAACTACACTACAGAACTACTAGCAGCCTAGCACTAGCAGAAGCCAACGAGAAACCGAAGTAACTAACAACAACACACGAGCAGCAGACTAGCAGTAGCACATCCAGCACAAGTAGCAGACTAGCAGTAGCACCAGTGCCCCACCAACAAGTAGTAGTAGCAACATACAGCAGCAG
>NW_021225163.1:0-2273 GCF_002162155.2 Triticum dicoccoides
GAAAAAAGACAACAAAACTACTAAGTCTTCGCGCTCCATAGTCTTCACTCAATGTCTTCTCCTGTCATAGTCTTCAGTGTGAATGTCTTCACGTACCACCATTATCTTCAATGTCTTCATACATTTTTAGGGGTCATCTCCGGTAGGTAAACCGAATCAAGGAGGGACTACTACCTGTGTTATCCTGCAATTCTCACAAACACATTAGTCCCTCAACCATGTTTGTCGTCAATACTCCAAAACCAAACTAGGGGTGGCACTAGATGCACTTACAATCTCCCCATTTTTGGTGATTGATGACAAACTGGTTGAAGTTTTCAACGGGGATATAAATATGTGAAATTGTAAAGGATGAGGTATTGTCTTCGTAAGTAGCAAAAGGCTCCCCATAAAGATGTGCATATAAATAATTTGCTTTTGGAATGAAAATGCACATGGTAGGTTCTACTTGTGGAGATCCTCTTCAACTTATGAAGACAAATCATCATGCATGATTCGATGTAACAAAGATAATGACATGCATAATGAAAAATGGACGTCTGCAAAATGATTTAAGTGCGGAAGTTATCATCGCATCACAAAATAGCAAATAAGTAGCAGACGACCATTGAGTTTAAGTGTTACAACTCAGAGAACCAAATGTATCAAGAGCAAGAGTTGTAAACACTAGGCAAAATATAATACAACCGCCCATATGAACCCGCTTGAAGACTATCAACTCATAGCTTCTACCCCTTTTGTCAGTAAGGACCAAAAACGGGTTGAAGACAGTGAGCCTCTACTCGTTCCCAGAAGGAGTAGGAGAAGATGCAGGGTTGGTGTCGAGGTTTGGCAGTGCAGACGAACTTGGAGCAGTGTCGATACGCGTTGGAGGTGGCGAAGTAGCATCATCTTGATCATCGATCACACGAGCATTCACGGTTGCAGCAGATGAGGAGTACTCTGAGTCTTCAAGAGATGGAGTGTGTCGCAGAATAGCATTTCTGGGCGGAGTGGAATCAAACTTGAATCGTCCTGAGAAGCCATCATCCTGAAGATCTTCCACAGCACACATAAGCGTCAGCCCTTTCCATGTGCGTCGACAGGTTTCATGCGCGACAAAGGCATTCTTGGTTGCAAGGTTGCGAATGCGATTGACGTCAGTCATGATGCTCTGCATCTGGCGCTTGAGACAATCATGATGCCTATCCTGCTTTTGATGCAGGCCAACGAGAAGCTCTCGGTCATTGAGAACACGAGATCGCTTTCGAGACCGTTGAGCAATTGTGCTGGCAGTGGCTTCGGTTTGGGCACGATGAGGTGCACGTGTAGTACCAGCCAACGGATAGACTCGAGTGGCAGCCAGCACACCTTCAATGGGCTGAGTGAAGCTCTGACAATCAACATTATGAAGATAAAGTGGCTCCTTGTCAGGCTCTGGATAGATGGCTTCAACAGACATATCGACATCTAGCAAGAAGACAATGTGGTTGCATGCAAATGGCTGATAGTTGAAAGCAGTGTGAAGCTTGATCAGACGCATGACCCATGGAGCATAGAACTTCAAACCAAAAACATCAGATCCTGATGCAACAAGTTGGCAGATGAAGAAATCTTGTGCATTGAAGCATTTGCCATGAAGAATATGGAAGACCAATGTCTTCATTGCACCTTCGAGCTTAGCCTTTGGAGAATGTCCTTTGATGGGCCAGAGAGTGCGCCTTATGATGTGATAGATTGTGAGAGGCAGATACTCAAGGTCTTCAACAAAGAACTCTGTTGGATATTCTGCATCTTGAGGCAATGGCTTCATCATACTAAGCATCCGGCTCATGTCCGGTTCTGGCTTGTGAAAGATGCTTTCTACAGCTACAGTGTGAAGCTGACAACCAGGTTCATAGAGATCACCTGGAGTGGGAAGGCAGGTAAGCTCAATGACATCAAATGCTTTGGCTTCATGATGGACATTTCCTGTCATCCACTCAAGGACCCATGTCTTAGGATCCCTGTTGTAGCCTCTGATATGAAGAGTGGCGTAGAATTGAAGCAGCAACTCTTCATTCCAGTGCTCCTTATCAGTGACGAAATGCAGTAAGCCGGCCTCTCTGAAGCAATCTAGAGCTTCTTCTAAGCAGGGCAGGCCAGCTATGGCTTCAGTATCAAGGTGCATATGTGGCCTTGGTTGTACAGAATGCATGAATAATAGTTGTGCTGCTAATAACTCCAGAACCGATCAGATGAAATCTTGGGCCTGGTGTAGGGGTTCTTATCGCTATCAAAGAAGGTGTTGTGTG
>NW_021225164.1:0-836 GCF_002162155.2 Triticum dicoccoides
GCGCGTATCTCGGTAACGCGCTGCTACTAAATGCCCTAGCAGTAGTGCCTTACTATAAAAAGTGCTACTACTAAGTGTAAGCACGCAAAAATACATTGTCCGTCAATGCAAAAATACATTGGCCATCAATGATCTTTTTGTGTACAATCTGAATTGCCAATATGAATCCTCTTCCGGTAGGAACCAAAGAAGACTCATATTGCAACCACAAATTCTACATATAGAGTTCAATGAAGACCGAGAGTTGTGATAGCTTGAGAAGTAACACATTTAAGGTGGTAAACACCCTGTTCGCGGAGCGAGGTGAGAGTAAACTTGTGGCCCGAACTTAGCAGTAGCGAGTTTTATCGAAAGGCGCTACTGCTATAACTAGCTTGACGGCGAGGTCATGGCAATTGTAGCAGTAGCGCGGTTTACAAATGACGCGCTACTGCTATGTTCCTTTCAGCAGTGCGTTTTAGTGGCATGCGCTGCTGCTAAATAGCAGTAGTGCCGTATTTTAAAGCGCGCTGCTGGTAAGATTCTGTGTATAAGGTTTTCCTAGTAGTGTTAGGTATGAACATGAGAGGTTAGTTGTCAATAGTTACTCTTTGTTGGGTGACTTGAATCTTTTTCCTCAATGGTCGAAACGACATTTTGTGTGCTGATAATGCATACATGACACTTCCACATTAGTACATTATTTGCTATCACATAAGTATAATATAGTTGGTCTTTGTTTCCTTCGAAATTAATTGCTATAAATTCCCGCCGCAATGCACGGGGTATCATCTAGTTCTCTCAAAGCTCAGTCAAGAGGAAAAATCAAACGAAACCACACATATGGATTCCAAACC
>NW_021225165.1:0-2496 GCF_002162155.2 Triticum dicoccoides
GCCACGTACCGCGCTCGCGCAACTGTTTCAGGATATGATTAGATCGACCGGGCCCACCTGTCATCCACTCGGAAGGGATCTTATAAATGCGCCCGGCGAGGGTTTTTTGAACAGTGCCTCAGCATTCTCCCTCTGCTTCCTTCGTCGATGGGTTGAGGCGTTTGGCCCAATGGATGTTGAATGATTTCAATGCCTGACGTTGGTATTTTTATAGTGATGTCGAACTGGGTGTATGACAGACGATTACATGCCGCCACAGGAGCATCCGTGAGCCCTAGAGATCATGATCTCCCGTGAGTACACTAGCATACTAGTTAACAATCCATTTATTTCACGTAGGACCACGAACTTGCACCCCTGCTTTTTCTGCTGTTGTTTTTTAATACGTTCATGTTAACATCGTTTGTGTTTATTTTTTTGATCCAACCTAGCCGACCCCTAAAAAACCGCCGAGTTTGTTTCAGTGAAGTAAAATTACTCCACAAATTTTAAGCTTAAAAACTAATCCGATGCAAACAAACACAAAATGGATTCAAAGTATACTACTCAAACATACAAACTGAAACTCGGTGTCGTTTTCATAAAAAAAATTAAATGTCAGTCAAGCTAAACCTTAGTAATTCAGCAATCGGATTATTCAACGATCTCCACTTAGCTCTGGACAGACCCCCGATCAAGGGTACGTGTATGTGTCGTCGTCTAGGCACCGTACATGCTCCCGCCGACCCCACTGCCACACACCCACCGATACCTATATTGCAGTCATTGTTCCCGCCGTCACCTTCTTCGGCGCCATGGCCGCCATGGTCGGCAATGTCGACTGTGGATGGGTCTCGTGTAGCGTGTATGGGCGACAGGGGAGTAGATAAGGCGACATGGGGGCGGTGGAGTGAGCAGCACCAAGGGGACGAGTTAATTTACTCCTTGGCGGCTGATTGGAGTAATTTTTCTTACTTCTCTATGGGTTTTAGGCGATCAACTAGATCCGGTTTAGAGGAGTATACTGTTTTTCACTTCAGTAACGCGATTTAGGAATCGGCTAGAAATGCCCTTAAAGCCAAAGCTACCTGTCATAGCCAGGCATTACAGCAGCAACTTCCTCCATCCCCACCCTTCTTTACGTCTTAGGCACGCTACGACATGCAAACGATTAGTGACCACTCCGTAATCAACCTTATACACCACATTTTTAGATTAATATGATAAAAAAGATTATGTTCTCTTTTGAATAGGTTAATCAACACAACCGCACGCGGGGGGGGGGGGTTATGGTGAATAGTTACATAACCCGGTCATCTAGTTCAGCTGCCGGCGGCGTGCCTTCTGCAGCGCGACGGCGGGAGCTTTACGGGCTTGAGGTCCCGGTCGGGCCTGTGGGCTCACGGGCCTGGTATGCTACTATTGTTGCGCCAGATCGGTTACCGTCATTGACGGTGGACGTTGGGCCCTCCCGTGCACTGACGATGCTGTTGTCCCTAGTCCCGGCTCCTCTTCTTCGTTGAGCAGGCCCCTTTCGCGGCGCCGTGGTGAGACGACGCGGAAGCTTCAAGACCGTTTTGGCGCAGAGTGGTGATTTGTTTGGTGGCGTGCTTCGGAGCGCCCGAGGTGAAGGTTGGGATCGGGATAGATCCCTGTCGGCCGAGCTGACACCGATGCGGTGGTGCCTGAGGGTATCGCCGGAGCTTCCTGGAGGGCGTCGGGGGGTACCCTTCCTCTCTCCTCGTCGCGTACCAGGGAAACTCTTGGCAGCAGCGTCGTCATCGTCGCGTCCCTTCTTGGAGGTGTTGATTGGTACCAGCACTTCGGAGTATAGGAGCTTGGTGGAGGATCCCCGGTGGGCGCAGCGGTCGCGAAGCTTCTTCATTTTTGTTGATCCGCCGGTGTCGGCATTTGTTTCTTTTTTTTTCTTTTTTTTTCTTTTGTGCGTGCATGTGCTGCTTCTGCCCCAACACCTATCTAGTTGTATCGGTGATGGTTTGCTTTGTAATACAAAGGGGGGAAACCCTATTTCGTCAATTGCCTGCCCACCCTCCCTTTCGTGCGTTTCACGCGCACCAGATTTTTGCCCTACGAGGATGATGAGAAAGGATGGGAGCATGCACGTTGGGTTAGATGAAGAATGATCACTACAAACACTTACATTACGTGAAGAACCTTCGATTTACAATATCGAAACCACATCCACCCACCCCGAGAACCCTTTTTTTGTGTTCGAGAACTTTCTCTGTAGGATGAACCTTACATATCCGCACAAGGGGGGCCCTCCCTTTGTGGGTTTCACGCGCACCACATTTTTCGCACCACGAGGATGATAAAAATATTAGTTTAGATGAAAAATGATCACCGCAAAACGCTTACATTACATCAAGAACCTCCGTTTTATATTGTCGGCACCACGCCAACCCACCACGAGGAATCTTTCTTTGCGGAACCGGGCGACGTCACACGGAGGGAGGAGTTGGATTCTACATGAAGAACCTTCAAAAACTACACTTC
>NW_021225166.1:0-423 GCF_002162155.2 Triticum dicoccoides
TGCACTTCTGCCTCTGGTTGTCGCTCTTACAGGTTGCGGGCTGCGCGGAGCTAGGTGTGGCGGCAGCGATGACGAAGACTGCATAATTAACCATCGACGACGAGCACCACTGCAGCTATTCCTGCTGTGCTCACATGCCGTGGAGCCGTCCAGCCCTAGCCTTTCCGGTCAGCATCCCTGCGCACCTCTGCTCGGCTGATCCAACATGGGCGACTGCCTGCCAATCTCGGTAGAGCTTCTCTCTACCCAACATGGCCAAGAGGTGAGAAACGAATGACCGGGCCGGTAGGATGCATCTGTAAAGAACCTCCTTGATGCAAATGGCCTCGACGCCCAGGTTTACTTCACCCCCTTTCCATCCAAACCTCGGCTTCCCAATCTGGGGAACTCACAAACACAATTTTCCATCATCTCATGAATACC
>NW_021225167.1:0-913 GCF_002162155.2 Triticum dicoccoides
TATGAATGCTAAATATAAACTTGCTGGAGATAAGGGTAGAAAACATGTTGTGTTTGCACCTGGATATCTTGTTTGGTTACATTTGCGTAAGGATAGATTTCCTGATTTGCGCAAATCAAAGTTAATGCCACGTGCTGATGGCCCCTTTTAAGGTGTTAGAGAAAATAAATGATAATGCATATAAACTTGAGCTACCTGTAGATTTTGGGGTTAGTCCCACTTTTAACATTGCAGATTTGAAGCCTTATTTGGGTGAGGAAGATGCGCTTCCGTCGAGGACGACTTCATTTCAAGAAGGGGAGGATGATGAGGACATCAATACCATTGTTACACCCACAGCCCCTACTGTTACATATACTGGACCAATTACTAGAGCTCGCGCACGCCAATTAAATTACCAGGTACTTTCGTTTCTTGGTAATGATTCTAATGTTCATGAGATTATGATGCTGCCTAAATTGGATACATTTGTTTTGCTTACAAATGAAGGGCCTAGCTTGGAGAAGGATGAACATTGGATCAAGAACACGCATGGAGTTGATGGCATGCGCAAGGGGATCAAGAACGGAGTTACTAGTGATGATTTCAGGACTTTGAAGCCGCCATAAGGAGTGCATGAAGCCTTGGACGAAATATACAAGATGCCACTTCATAATATTCGTCCATAGGTGATGAGGACATGACTACCTTGGATATGACCAAAAATATTGCATATATGCATATTTATCAGGTGATTTCTAGTGCAAACTATTCAATAATCTATTTATGTTATCCAGAACAAAAATACTTCACACACTTTTGTGTTTTGTCTAATTGCAGGTGTATGAGACATTTGTACAATCCACATATGAAGATAAGGAAGAAAGAGATGTTTATTTGCTGTCCAAAAAGTTCTCTCACGTCACTTTTGGCC
>NW_021225168.1:0-2174 GCF_002162155.2 Triticum dicoccoides
TTTTCGGTCCGGTCCGGTCTTTATCCGTGCCGACCGAGCAGACCGCTGGCGGCAAGGCCCATCAAGTGTACAGATCAAGCCATCGAGGCCCACCCCGAGCCGAGCGACCCCTCCCCTCGTTCCATTCCCCCCGGCTCGATTCCTTCTGCGTTCTGCCCCTCCAGCGCCTCCTCCTCTGTTCCTCTATCCCTAACCCTAACCCAGGCGACGGCCCCGTTTTCCGCGGCTCTCCCTTCACCGACGGCGCCATCTCGTTCGAGTCCGAGCTGGAGGAGCACGTGTACGTCGGGGAGGCAGCAAGGCCAGCACGCCGTCGGTCCGTCCTTCCCTGGTTCCTCACCGAGCGCCACGAAGAGGAAAAGATAGCCTCCTGAGATCTCTGTTCTTAAGTTTTTCATACTCCCAAGCCCCAATCCCCATTGGTATCTTCCTCCAATCTAAGTCATAGAGTAGATGTTGTAGTTTAGTGAGCTGAACAATCTTCTGTTGGACGGAAAGCTTGCAGGCTCCGTGCATTCAGCAGTTAAGTTTCCAAGCTTTCAGCTTTGACTGTTACTGAAATACTGGTGTTACTGGAAACTCAAAGGTTATTACAATGTGATAATCTCAAGTCCAAATTACAAAATGATAATAAGCAATTTTCCTCTTGTACACTGTAGACATTCTGTTTTGTCAGTGACAAGTAGCTTCGCTTATACAATTAGTTAGAACACATTCCTTGAGTGAATAGTTGAACAGCTTCTTGTCTCTTGAGTGGTAAGCCTAACCATGGAGTTATATACTTGTGTATGTATAACAGAGCGAGTGGTATGAGTCAAGGGGCACTACTTAGTAAGCCTACTTGTGTTTATTTGCACTAGTAGTAGATGATTTGGTCAGGAGATAATGGTGAAGGAGAAGGGGAATGAGAGGGGGATTTTGTGCTGTTTTTTTGTAGATAATGGCAGGAGATAATTATGTTTATTTGCACTAGTAGTAGATGATTTGGTCAGGAGATAATGGCGAAGGAGAAGGGGAATGAGATGGGGATTATGTGCTGTTTTTTTGTAGATAATGATCAGGAGATAATTATGTTTATTTGCACTAGTTCTAGATGATTTTCTATGCTACAAAAAGAAGAAGAAGAATTATTTGCACTTGATTGATGTATTGACTGCAGATATTATGTGTTGTTTTTTGTAGATAACGGTGAAGGAGAAGGGGAATTAGAAGGGAAAGGGTGATGGTAAGGAGAATGCGAAGGCAAAGACAAAGGAGAAGAGCATGAATTACTTAATTAGGCAAGATTCGGCGCTGCCTCCGCCGGTTCCGAGGAAGAAGAGGAAGCCTAAGGTGCAGATTAAGAAGGCAAAAGACTTTCCCAATGCCCCAACGGGAGAGTTGATTTGTAGGTTAAAAAAACACCCTCCACCCCCTTGGCATCTCCCCGACCGCACCGGTGCCGGCGTGCGTGCCGCGGAAGCCGCTGCCTCCGGCTCCGCAACCTGCTCCGAGCTGCCTCATGCATCTACTATTGTATGATTGCTTTACTTGATGCTTGATGTAGCCATATTTCCATATAACCATATAGGTGTTGTTTGCTTATTTGTGTTCTCATGTGTGTTAGGTGGTAGATGACGAGGAGAAGGAGGACGACGAGGACGAGGACATGGACATGGATGACGACAAGGACAAGGATGATGAGGAATATGAGGAGAAAAATCTGTTGGAAATATGCCCTAGAGGCAATAATAAAAGTATTATTATTATATTTCCTTGTTCATGATAATTGTCTTTTATTCATGCTATAACTGTATTATCCGAAAATCGTAATACACGTGTGAATACATAGACCACAATATGTCCCTAGTGAGCCTCTAGTTGACTAGCTCGTTGTGATCAACAGATAGTCATGGTTTCCTGGCTATGGACATTGGATGTCGTTGATAACGGGATCACATCATTAGGAGAATGATGTGATGGACAAGACCCAATCCTAAGACTAGCACAAAAGATCGTGTAGTTCATTTGCTAGAGCTTTGCCAATGTCAAGTATCTCTTCCTTCGACCATGAGAGCGTGTAACTCCTGGATACCGTAGGAGTGCTTTGGGTGTATCAAACGTCACAACGTAACTGGGTGACTATAAAGGTGCACTACAGGTATCTCCGAAAGTATCTATTGTTTTATGCGGAT
>NW_021225169.1:0-1584 GCF_002162155.2 Triticum dicoccoides
GGTATACCCAAATAAGTGAAAGGTAAAGCCCCCAATTCGCACCCGAACAATTGCTTGTAAGCGTCTTGTTCCTCATTGGCTCTTCAAAAACAGAACAATTCGCTTTTATGAAAGTTAACCTTTAACCCGGTCAATTGTTCGAATAAGCATAACACCAGCTTCATGTTTCTCGCTTTTGCCAAGTCATGCTCCATAAAGATGATAGTATCATCGGCGTACTGTAGGATAGACACACCTCCATCAACTAGATGAGGAACCAGGCCACCTACCTGACCAACATCCTTAGCCCTTCCTATTAGAATCGCCAACATGTCAACTACTATGTTGAACAGAATAAGTGACATCGGATCTCCTTGTCTCAGGCCCTTATGTGTCTGGAAGTAGTGACCTATGTCGTCATTCACTTTAATTCCAACACTCCCTTTTTGCGTGAAAGATTCTACCTGGTGTCGCCATGCCTGATCAAAACCTTTCATACGCAAGGCCTGTTGAAGAAATGGACATTTGACTTTATCATACGCTTTCTCAAAATCCACTTTGAAAACAACTCCGTCTAGTTTTTTCGTGTGAATTTCATGGAGCGTTTCATGAAGGACCACAACCCATTCTAGGATGTTTCTGTCCGGCATGAAAGCAGTTTGGGATGGCTGCACCACAGAGTGCGCAATCTGCGTGAATCTATTAGACCCAACCTTGGTGAAGATTTTAAAACTAACGTTAAGAAGATAGATCGGCCTGAACTGCTCAATTCTCACAGCCTCTGTTTTCTTAGGTAGCAAAGTTATCGTTCCAAAATTCAGATGAAACAACTGAAGTTGTGAAGGAAATATGCCTTAGAGGCAATAATAAAGTTATTATTTATTTCCTTATTTCATGATAAATGTTTATTATTCATGCTAGAATTGTATTAACCGGAAACATAATACATGTGTGAATACATAGACAAACATAGTGTTACTGGTATGCCTCTACTTGACTAGCTTGTTAATCAAAGATGGTTAAGTTTCCTAACCATAGACATGAGTTATCATTTTATTAACGGGATCACATCATTAGGAGAATGATGTGATTGACTTGACCCATTCCGTTAGCTTAGCACTTGATCGTTTAGTATGTTGCTATTGCTTTCTTCATGACTTATACATGTTCCTATGACTATGAGATTATGTAACTCCCGCTTATCGGAGGAACACTTTGTGTGCTACCAAACGTCACAACATAACAGGGTGATTATATAAAGGTCCACTACAGGTGTCTCCAAAGGTACTTGTTGAGTTGACGTATTTCGAGATTAGGATTTATCACTCCGATTGTCGGAGAGGTATCTCTGGGCCCTCTCGGTAATGCACATCAATATAAGCCTTGCAAGCAATGTAGCTAATGAGTTAGTTACGGGATGATGCATTACGTAACGAGTAAAGAGACTTGCCGGTAACGAGATTGAACTAGGTATTGACATACCGACGATCGAATCTCGGGCAAGTAACATACCGATGACAAAGGGAACAACGTATGTTGTTATGCGATTTGACCGATAAAGATCTTTGTACAATATGTAGGAGCCAATATGGGCATCCAGGTTCC
>NW_021225170.1:0-1002 GCF_002162155.2 Triticum dicoccoides
TAGTTTTTTTTAACACTTTTGAAGGAAGTAGTTGGAAACGTAGGACGTAGAAAGCCTGATTTGTTCCGGTTTACCTGCCCCCGACAGAAAAAAGGTTGTAAACCAGATCCAACATATACGGTGGTAATTCGACGCGTGCATGCTGAATATCTACTAGCAAATGGAAATCCATCCGATCTGTAGTAACCACCTTCCAGTGGAATATACAGAAATCGGGCGAAGCGTGGTGGCACAGATGAGCGCATCCGCCATTCCGCGGAATGTACAGAAATCTGGCAAAGCATGGTGGCCGAGATGAGCGTGCCTACAGTGGCCGCCACAGACGACATGTGGTCCAGGCTCCCCGATGACCTCGTTGGCATTATCTATGCCAAGCAACGCACCATCCCAACCATCTTTAAGCTCGTCTTTTCAGAGGCGCCCACATCGAAACGCTGCATCCTTGCCGCCATCCCTGAGAATGCGATCGAGGTGTGCAGAGTTGGATGCCAAGAACGTGGGTGGAGGGCGTCGAAAGAGAAAGACTGGTTTAACGACATCGCCTTCTATCATGGGAAGTTATATGGTCTAGCCCGCTGGGTTGGGAAGCTAATGATTTTTGACATTCGCATCACTAAAAAGGTTTCGCCGGAGATCACTGCCACCTACCAGCTAGGCATGCGCCAACTACCCAAGCACCATGTCTGGGTACCATCCAAGTACCAGATGAATCGTATGATCTACATGGACACATTGGACACAAGCTACATTATCAAACACAACGACAAGATATTGACGGCCCTAAGGGCACCGAAGCAGGAGTCTTTTATCAAGGTGTTTGAGCTCGTCAACACTGAGACTACGGGTTTCAACTATAGGTGGGAAGAGGTGACAACATTCTACGGCCATGCATTGTTCTTGGGCGAAACATGTTGCAGGGCGGTGCGTGTACCAGCAGGTCGGATGGTGGCATTGAAAAAGATCACATGTACTACAACCACACATGCTCAACTACCGAGCACG
>NW_021225171.1:0-1056 GCF_002162155.2 Triticum dicoccoides
AGAAGAGGGTGAGTGTGTGCTTTTGGCCACCCATGTTGATCGTGGGTTTTCCTTGCCGCCGAGTGTTTTCTTCCGTGGCTTCTTGAATTTCTTCGGAGCGCAGCTCCACCACTTTACCCCAAACTCCATTGCCTATCTTGCTGCATTCGTGTCCATGTGTGAGGGTTTCTTGGGCTGTCGACCGCACTGGGGTTTGTTCAAACATATATTCACGTGTCGCTCTCAGACCGTGAAGAAGGCGAGCCCAGGTGATGAGAGAACCTGAGTCGTCCAAATGTGTGGGGGTCTGGGGATCCAGGTGAGGAATAAGAGCACCTTCCCGCCCATGACCTTTCCCGAGTCCGTCAGAGGCTGGCAGTCGACTTGGTTCTACTGCCAGGTCCAGTCGACGCCAGGGCAGTCGAGTGGACTCCCTCCATTTACCATGGACCGAGTGAACAAGCCTTCCCCTCTAAAGCTGATTCCGGAGGAGAAAGCTGACGTGAAGATGTTGATGGAGCGCGTGGTGCAGTTGGTTCGGGAGGGAGTGACGGGCATGGACCTCCTGGAGGTCTTCCTCAGGCGTCGCATCCAGCCCCTTCAGTTCCGGAGCCACTGCATGTGGTTGTACTGTGGGACCGAAGACGAGACTAGAGTCCATCCAGAAGCAGTCGACGACGTCACTCTGGAAAGATGGATGGTAGCCGTTACCGGAAACAAGGATAACCCACGCGGAGCCAGAAGGATTCCTCCACTTGACCACAACAGCGACCCAAACAAGGTACACTTGCCCTGCTCTCCACTGCGCTCTTGTCGCATCCATTTCTGTTTACCCTGCCGACTGGTCGACTGATCCTTGTCTGGACATCTGCTAGGCCCTCACCGAGCTGTACTCGATGCCCAATGGGGCACAAGCTTCGACCGAGGAGGGTGAGGCGAGCGGGGGCGAGAGCCAGGAAGAGGAGGAATGGGACTCGGATGTTGCAGAGGATGATGACGACGATGATGATGATGACGGTGATGAAGATGATGTCGAGGACGAGGAAGAAGAGGAGGAGGAGGTCATACCACCGCGCT
>NW_021225172.1:0-821 GCF_002162155.2 Triticum dicoccoides
CCGAGCGGTTATGAGGTGACCAACCTGGTGGCGACGCACGGGGCGGCCGAGTGGTTATGAGGTGACCAACCTGGCGCGACGCGCGGGGCGGCCGAGTGGTGATGAGGTGACCAACCGAGTGGCGACGCACGGGGCGGCTGATGGGGTTATGTACCTAGGGTAGGGTCATGGACCTGATTCAAGTACCTTACCCAAGGACATCCTTAGAAGAGGTCGCCTTCCAGTCGACCAACGAAGGACTCACTCGACTGACTTGAAGGACTCGACCACGAAGACTCACTCGACCACCAGGAGGTCAAGAGACACTCTGCACTGCAACGGCCTGTAATTAAGTAGGCTTTATGATAGTAAAGACACTTTATGTGGGGCATTACCAGTAACGCCCCAGACTTAACTCACCTTAAACCCTCTCCTACGTGGGCTGGCTGGGGTCCTGGCGCACTCTATATAAGCCACCCCCCTCCACAGGCAGAAGGGTTCGGCACCTTGTAACTCATATACTCATAATCCACTCGACCGCCTCCGGGCTCCGAGACGTAGGGCTATTACTTCTTCCGAGAAGGGCCTGAACTCGTACATCCCTTGTGTTTACAACCTCTCCATAGCTAGGACCTTGCCTCTCCATACCTACCCCCCACTCTACTGTCAGGCTTAGAACCACGACAGTTGGCGCCCACCGTGGGGCAGGTGTTTTAGCGATTTTGTGGAGAAGTTGCGATTCTTCCGAGTACTTTCATCATGGTGTCTGCTGGAGTTTTGGTCGGGGGTCAAGAGATCCGTCTCGGCACTCTCACCTTCATCGCCGACGACTCCGCGTGGCT
>NW_021225173.1:0-891 GCF_002162155.2 Triticum dicoccoides
GTAACAACATAGCCAAGAAAAGATACTCGGTCGGTGCAAAAGGTGCACTTCCCAAGGTTACCAAACAAACGTGCATCACATAGAGCAATAAAAACAGCACGTAAATGTTCCAAATGTTCTTCCAAAGATCTGCTATAAATCAGTATATCATCAAAATAGACTACCACAAATCGTCCAATGAAAGCACGTAAAACTTCGTTCATTAGTCTCATGAAAGTACTAGGCGCATTAGTTAACCCAAAAGGCATGACTAACCACTCATATAATCCAAACTTAGTTTTAAATGCTGTTTTCCATTCATCTCCCAATTTCATACGAATTTGATGGTATCCACTACGCAAATCAACTTTGGAGAATATTGTAGATCCACTCAATTCATCAAGCATATCATCTAGCCTAGGAATAGGATGACGATAACGAATAGTAATATTATTAATGCCTCTACAATCAAGCAAGGAACTCCGGCAAGGAACCTACTCCGGCAAGGAAACACGAATCAACTTTTTTTCCGAAACCTACTCCGGCAAGGAAACACGAATCGGAAACTAGATGGATCCCGAAAACAAACCTAATAAGCAAGGAACTCGGATTGGTGGTGGATATATGGTGGTAGATGGCAGCGGTGGTGGTATATGACAGTTGTGGTGGTATATGGATACGGATTCGAAGCGGTGGCGGATAAGCGGTGGTGGTAGATGGCAGGGGTGATGATGATGGTGCGGCGGCGGCGTGACAACTTATGACCAGAACTCGAAACTCTAAAAGACTAGACTCTAAGACCAGGAACTAGACACGACGATGCAACCGCAAATTCAACAAAGCAAAACCCTAAAAAGATTATGCAAAGGCTCAGATTGGTTCGGATATGATGAACTAACCCTAATTTTTTTT
>NW_021225174.1:0-1647 GCF_002162155.2 Triticum dicoccoides
TTCTCCACCACTATCTTCACCATGGAAAAGCACTTGAGAAAGAGCACTTGCTGGTTCTCAACGTTGAGAAAGAGCAAGACAAAAGCACTTGAGAGAGTCAATACAACGCCGCACCAATGGGAAACAGAGTCGAAAAGGGCAACTCATCCGGATGTAAGCGAAACCTTAATTAAACATGAAACAAGTAGTGTGAAAATGGAGCGGAACCGGGTAGAAATACTAAGGCTGCGCTTGGATTGCCGTTTCCCAGCCATCTACACGTGTAAAGTATACCCCCATAAAAATAAAACGGACGATCTACTTGGATCGGTGTTTTTGCGTCGTAACTTTTATACCCGGTTTCACTTTACACTTGGATATCGCTGGTATTCCGTCGGTTTGCAAAACACTGCTATGTCCGTCGTTTTTCCTAGTTGCTGGTATTCCGCCGTTCTTGCTCGGTCGTGATTGACTAGGTAGCCACAGCCGAGGTAAGCGCCGCAACGGCTCAACCGGAGCACGCCGAGGCCACCGCCGCCGTTCTCCGGAGACACCATCGTCACCAGCACAGTCGCCTCCTGCAGTCCTGCCGCATCAGCTCCACCACCACGGCCCGCCATTGACGCCGAGCGTCCGCAGCCACCACCATGGGTGCTTGCGCGCCGCCGAGCTTCGAGTCGACGGCGCCGCAGCGTCTGCGCCACTGCCGGAGCGCGTGCGCTCGCCGCCACTGCAACCAAACGCCGCTGCAGCACCCAACGTCCGCCTCCACCACCACCGGTCCATGACGTCCCCGCTGCCGCCGGATTGCCTTCGCCACTGCAGCAGGATCCTGTGTCCGTGGCCGCGCTGTGACGACGCCTGGCGCTCGTTCTTCTGGTAACCAACGGCATAGCGCACGGGAGAGACTCTCCGAAACAAGCAAAAATCCGACGAACCAAGCGCAGCATATACATGTGGGAATATCCGGTTGTATTTTACAAATCTCCTGTAATATACAGCGGTATTCATATACGGATGTAAAACTTCTATAGGGATTCCAAGCGGGGCCTAAAGGTAGACCATTTCTCAGCAGTCAGCTGTTACAAAACTGATATGCATATATAGCACATGCCACACATTTCTCAGCTGCAGGATTAAAGAATCAAGGTGTGAACCAGTTACTTTTCTTCAGCCTTCATGCCACTTGCATGCCCGGCGCCTACTCTTCCTCCATGACTATTATTCACGCTCTCCTGCTCCTCGCGCTAATTCCGCTCGCCGCAGGCGCAGAATGTAGGGCATATAAGCCTCAGCTAGGCTGTGGACACGGCGAGCGCGTGTGTGTGCGTGGTGGCCGTGTCGGGCTCGAGCCAGAGTGAGCCTGGGTGCGTGCGTGCGTGTAGGCGTGTGTGTGTGCGGGCCAGCACGTGTGTGCGCGAGGCTGCACATCTCTGAGCGAGGTTTAGGGGGAGTGGACTGCGTCGGGCGCTGCATGGCCGCGGCGATCGCGTGCGGGCGCGATCGGAGCGCGCGAGCCGGTGCACGCGGGACGTGGCGATTGGCAGGTGGGTGCGTTTGAGCGCGGCCCGGGATGTCGGAGCTCGCGGGTATAAGGTCCACACCACCCGTGTGTAATCGCTGAGGAGGACAAGTTCGTGCTCGTGGTGAATAACAGAAAGTCCTGTA
>NW_021225175.1:0-1266 GCF_002162155.2 Triticum dicoccoides
CCAGGAGACAGGGGCGCCCCTAGTAGGGGTGGGCGCGCCCCCACCCTCCTGGCCAGGGTGTGGGCCCCCTGAGGTGTTTCTTCCGCTCAATAATTCCTATTAATTCCAAAAATAAGTTTCATGGAGTCTCAGGTGTTTTGAAGCAGTGCAGAATAGGTTTCCAATGTTTGCTCCTTTTTCAGCCAGAATTCTAGCTGCCGGCATTCCCCCTCTTCATGGTAAACCTTATAAAATAAGAGAGAATAGACATAAGTATTGATATATAATGTGTAATAACAGCCCATAATGCAATAAATATTGATATAAAATTATGATGCAAAATGGACGTATCAACCTTCAAGGTGGCTCACCAAAAGTGAAGCCTTTCCCGTTGAACGAATCAGACCGGGGCCACACCCCGGACATGCCATTGAACTCCGGATCGGGCAACCCACCACGACTAAGACGCCGAAGAAGAAAACCATACCTGCCATCCATGAACCACAAACCCGCGTAGCTACCAATGACGCCCGGGTAATTAGGCTACAGTAATCCCACGTTAATGATGCCACGTCACCACGGTTACTGATGTTAATCTCGTGTTAGTTCAAAATCAATTTGAAATTCAAACTTAAAATAAAGTCAAACGGTAAAGATTTTCAAATATTAAAACTAAAATGTTCAGGCGGTGCCATATTTTGCTTAAGTAAATATGGTGTAATAAACACATTTTTATAAAATGCCTAGATAATTTAAAATGATTTAAAACATAAAAGAAAATAAATAAAAGAAAATGCAAAACAAGAAAACACACACACACACACACACAAAAGGAAACCACCTTTCCGTGTGGGCCTTGGCCCAGTTGGCCGGGCAGTCGACTGGCTTGCATGTGAGTGTTACTGTCTTGTGCAAATTCGGTTTCCCTTAATTATTACTCGAGGTTATAGTAATTAATGTAATTGATGAGTTATGCATGCGTGCGCAGGTTCCACTATATTATCCTAGAGATTAAGCTTGAGCAGGCACTAGTAAATGTCTTAGACTCGAGACGAAAAGATCCCGAGGACTATGCGGACATATCTAAAATGCTCGACAAGTAAGTTGAATCGATCATTATCGCACCATATCGGAAACTTTGTTCATTTCATGATATCAAGTAATTGTTTTCTTTGTCTTGCCGGGTTTGGAAAGTATTCATCGCACAAGTTCTGGGACTACCGCGGGATCAGCGATGGAAATACCCGAAAGTAAGTACTACTAGCTAGCTAGTTCCGCGCATCTCCC
>NW_021225176.1:0-395 GCF_002162155.2 Triticum dicoccoides
AAACTAGTTGCAACTCTTGGACAGAGGGCGAGAGGGGTCAGTGAGTCGAGCGGGGTCATATTTCAGGGCCCAATGTGTGGTAGTAGTTGAATCTTAAATCACGCATACAGATCTCAGTTCTTATGGACGGCCTCAGTGAAACAACCCACCATGTACTCCTACATGGCCTCCCATCGATACCTTTAACAAATCATGTTCAACACATCCCTCACATTACCGACATAATCATTTCACTCTAGCTCATCACTCGGATGAACCAGACCTGACACAACTCTAAGCATAGCAGGCATAGCAAGGTAGGAAACACATACATGGCTCAATCAACTCCTACACATGCTAGTGGGTTTCATCTAGTTACTGTGGCAATGACAGGTCATGCAGAGGATAAGGGTTCA
>NW_021225177.1:0-613 GCF_002162155.2 Triticum dicoccoides
AAAAAAATGACTATTAGTAAAAACTAATTTTCTTACAACAAGTTATGACAAAACCGATGGTAATTACTCGCTATCCAAACAACCACTAAACATAATAGTACGATAGTAACATTTTAATATCATATGAGTAAAACATTTAATTTCTTCCGGTTTTATATAATTTTTTCATGTCATACGATAACAATCATTTATTTACAAATAATAATATTTGCAGCGGCATGCACATTATTCACAACAGCACATCAATATAAAAAATATTAACAAAATTACGACATCATTTTATACCTTAGCTCCAATACGGATGTGCTTGCAAATGCAATTAAGCGTCAAAATAGTCCAATAAATATCCGTCACCAGTACTATATGAACGCAGTCAACCTATTATCACATGTACATCAATATTACACACGGATTTTTCTTCCTGCTATCAAAAGTATGAAAACACTAGTAGAAAAAGGGTCAAATCTGAGACACATTAGTCACAGTTTGCATTTGAGCCGGCACTAATGTGTCCATTAGTGCCGGTTCAAATGGCTAGGCGGGAGGAGATCTTTAGTACCGGTTCATTGCAAACCTTTAGTACCGGTTCGTGCCACGAACCGGTACTAAAGAT
>NW_021225178.1:0-2194 GCF_002162155.2 Triticum dicoccoides
TTTTTTTTGCGGCTGAAATGAGCTGGCATTAATTAAGTAATGTTGTTACACTCGTTTTCACAAATATGACAGAGATCGTCAGGCCCAAACAAAAGCCAAACTATAAAACGCTGGGTGATTCGTCCCTTTTGAGCCATGCAATCAGCGGCTCTATTGGCTGATCCTCGGACATGAACGAATCTGAATGCATGGCGCCGTCTCCCATGCAGGAGCTGCTTCGTCTCCTCCACCAGTCCCGCTAGCGCAGACCTGTTGACGGTACTGTCCATCAGGGCATCCACTCCTGCTTTGCAAATTGCAATCCAGTTCGACGATGATGGGCTTCTCTGTTCGCTGCAGCGCCAGGGACGTACCAGCGAGATACGCTGTCATTTTCGCCTCCATTGCGGAGCGACATGATCGAAGAAAATGATATGCTGAAAAGATGATGGCCCCCGTGTTATCCCTTAACACCATGCACGCGTCCCGTGTATCCTCGCCATGGACATATGATCCATCGACATTAGAGCAACTCTAGCAGACCCAGCTTCCTTCCGACCCACAAAATATTTTTGCAGTTCGCGAAAAAACATCTTTGCGGGCCGGCGCGGACGGCCGTAGTTGCAGACCCCACATAATGAACCCGTAAAAAAGGATATTCCCAGAATATGCTTTTTTACGGGTTGGGGTTGCGGCGTCTGATCTGGCGCAGCTCCCGACCCGCAAAACTTAAATTTGCAAATTAATTTGATCTAGCATATTGCATTGCTTTGCTTTATTAACAACATTAGATACAAAATGCATCACCAAATTTTTGCTAGAATAGTAAGACCAAAGAAAACAAGAACTACAAGTATGCATTTTAGAAGATTTCCAACTTCCATAACTGCTCCCACTAGTTGGACTAATATCTTCTCCATGCATTCCTTGTTGATCTGTGGATTCTTGATTTTGCATTCTTCTTTCTTCATCTTTGGTTCGGAAGAAGTATATGTTGCTTCCCCTCTAGTCGCACATGCAACCGCATCATTGCCTTCGATTGTACTAAGGAGTGCACTAACATTTATTAAGTTTCTTTCTATCAACAAATCAATGTATTGCCCTTCCCAAAACCAAAATGAGCATCCATCGTCCTACACAAAAGAATGAGCAATCTCGAAGTGAGCCACCACAATTGAACTAAAGAATGAACTATGAAACGAGCTACCGCAACTGCACGTACCCCGTCGTTTTCGCATATGAAGAACACCCATCCGTGGTGCTTCGGCGTGCTCGAAGTCAGCCGCAGCACTTTTCGCGTGCAGTGGTCGCACTCTATGAGCGGCATCGGCAAGCCACAAAGACGCTGCGCGAGCGCCGAGCCCGGTGGACGGCCGTACGAGTCCATGCCCGCAAACCTTCGGCGGCGGCGGGCGGATGAACTCGTACCTCCATGCAGCGATGCGCCCTTGCCTGGGCTGCGGGAGAGACTCCCCGAAAACTCCATCGCTTGGGGCAGCAACCGGCGACCGGAAAAAGCCAAATCCGGCGGCCCGCCGACGCAGGAGGGTAGGGAGGGGAGGCCTTGTGCGCGTGGCGGCCTTCCGGCGTGCTCCTGCCCGCTGCGTTCGCCGGAATCTTGGGCGGCGGGCGGCGGGCGGCGGCGGTGCGAGAGGGGAGAGGAGAGGTGGTTGGTGGGAGAAAGCACGCGGGATGAAATGTCCCCTCCACCAACCGCTTCCGCTTATATGCAGGGCACCGCAGCCGTGAGGGGGAACCCGCGTTTTCCCGGGTTCGGGTCGGGATTTTGCTGCACCCCCTAAATTTTTTTGCGGGCCGGGGCGGGATGCGGGGTCTGATCGGGCTGGTTTTTCCGCCCCGACCCGCATTTTGGAGGTTATTTTACGGGTCGGGGCGGGATGCGGGGTCTGCTAGAGTTGCTCTCACTACTGGAATCAGCTACTTTGCCATCTGCCAGTTCTTTGCCATCCGCTAGCGGACGACAAAGAAGCTCTTTGCCATCCGCTAGCGGACGACAAAGAAGCTCTTTGCCATCAGCTTCCAAAAAGCGGACGGCAAAGAACTGGCTGATGGCAAAGACCAAGTTTGCCATCAGCCAGTTCTTTGCCGTTTGCTAGCGGACGACAAAGATTCTTTGTCGTCGGCTAGCGGACGGCAAAGAGGGAGGGGCCCCACTGACGAGCTGCAAAAAAAAACCTAACGGCCCCCCTCTTTG
>NW_021225178.1:3219-10201 GCF_002162155.2 Triticum dicoccoides
CCCGACACCGACACGGCACTACCCCGACATCGACACGACCCCTCGACCCCCCGACCCCGAAACAGCACCCCGACCCCGACACGGCACCCCGACACCGACAGGACACCCCGACCACCGACACCTCCCGAAAAGGTGTTCTTTGGCCTTCCAGAGGCCGACGGGGTCATATATTTGTGAATTATTAGTTAGGTCATATATTTTTCGATTTTGTTATGAAAAACATCATATATAATTGTGTTGATCGTGTAGTTTTAAATGTGCAGTTGTTTCATCGCTGCGAGGTTTGGTGTTCGACGACCTCGCCGTGCGTTTGACGAGCTCTGCCCCTTCGTTCGTGGGTGAGCACAAATGACAAGTCCTCCTTCCCCATTAATTATTTGATCTATTCCGATGAAACTTGATAGCTAGCTATATATGTGTCTTGAATCATCACTATGCGTAACCAATATGTGTCTCCCGTTCGAAAGCGTCATAGTTATAAATATGCATGCATTTGCATATTTATAACCTTGATTCTTTCGAATTGTCCAACGCTATCTATGGACAGCCCGAGTATGTGTAGATTGGGTTCGTTTTCCCATATGCTTTGCTCCGGATTCGACGCATATATTTCGTCAGTGCCTCCCCTGTTGTTCTCCGGGTACACATCCTCTCTGTTTATTGCAGAGACGTGTATCAGGAGAACAGCGGGGAGGTGCTACCGAAATTTTGCGTCGGATCCGGAGCATAGCATGGGAAAATGAACCCAATCTACACATACACGGGTGGGATTAGGACCTATCATTACCTATTAGAGTGTAGGTTGCATGGACGTAATAAATTGACAAAGTAGATCAACTGATGAATATATACATGGTGAATTACATATATAATTTTTGTGTGTCCAGTAGCTCTAAAAGTCAAGATGAGTGACCGTGCGTCGATGTATACCGGTCACACTGGTCAGAACAAATGGAGCGCTGAATGGTTCACAAAAACTAAGGGGTTTGTGCAAGCCGCATTTGCAAATGGCCAAAACAAAACCTGGTGCCCCTGTTTCCGGTGCGGCAATTGGGAAAAGAAGACAGAGGCTGAAATGGGGCAAACACCTGCAGAAGAGTGGTTTTACGCCCGATTATACGGTGTGGACATTTCATGGTGAGTCTGCCCAACGTGACCGAGCTGAGGTGGATCGTCGTCGCACCGACGAGCATGGTACCGGATGGAAAACATGGTGCAAGGCTATGATGATGCTCGGGATTCGGACGAGGAGATGGAGGAATCTGCAAAGGCCTTCAATGAAATGTTGGAGTCTTCGAAACGTCCGCTCCACGAGCACACTGAGCTTTCTCAGTTGGATGCCATCTCACAAGTAATGGCTCTGAAGGCTCAGTTCAACTTGGGCAGAGAATGCTATGACGCAATTATGACAGTATTTGGACGCTTTCTACCCAAAGGCCATGTAATGCCTGCAAACCTGTACCAGTCGGACAAAATCCTCCGTGCACTGAAGATGCCCTATGAGAAGATACATGCCTGTGAGAAAGGATGTGCCTTATTTAGGCTTGACTATGCGGACTTGAACTATTGTCCCATTTGCAAGTCTTCCAGGTATATTGTGGTAGACAACGGTATGGGTGAGAAGACACAGACCAAAATCCCCGTAGTGTTCTTCGGTATATGCCAATCGTACCAAGACTTCAACGTCTTTTCATGGTCGAAGAGACGGCCAGACAGATGACATGGCACAAAACAGGCAAAAGAACCGAACTAGATGCAGATGGGAATCTGATGATGGTACACACATCGGATGGTGTTGCGTGGAAAAAGTTTGATGAATTACATGCTGACAAAGCGGCAGATCCGAGGCATCCTCGAGTCGGCATCAGCACGGATGGGTTCAGTGTGTTTGGTATGACGGCAGCCCAATACAGTTGTTGGCCCTTATTTGTCTTTCCACTCAATCTCCCCCCCCGGACAGATTATGCAAAGAAAGAACATTTTCCTGACGTTGATAATTCTAGGACCCAACTATCCGGGCAAAAATATGAATGTGTACATGCAGCCGCTTAAGGACGAATTGCAAGAAGCCTGGGATAATGGGTTCAAGACATACGACGCCTTTAGCAAACGGAACTTCAGAATGCGTGTCTGGTACATGTACTCGACGCATGACTTGCCGGCGTATGCGCTATTCGTTGGCTGGTGTGTGCATGGAAATAATTCTAAGCATAGCGTATACAGGACAAGAGCTAACCTTCCAGCCAGAGTGGTTCCCAAATGTGAAGATTCTTATCTTGTGGAATTTGCCACATGTTAACCAAATATGCATACACGATGGAGCTTTTGTCCGCCTTGAAGAACTTGTGATAAAAAATCCGGCCGAACTGCGGGAGATCCCTGGGCTGGGACATCTGAAATCCCTCAAAGAGGCACGGTTTTATGACATGCATCCTGTTTTCGTAAGGAATCTTCAAGCGGCAAGACTAGAGATTATCCCGATATCCTACTAAAGGGCATTACGGTTAGTGAACCATCCTAGCAAATATATTATATCAGCACTTTTCATGCCATTCAGTGTGTGCTCAATCACCTGCACCAAATTCTAGTTTTTTTAGTTGATGAAATTTCGTTCTGTTGCAGACCCGGAGTGGCTTGAGTCTTTCTTGTAGATGGGGTTTGCACTTTGCAGTCATTGTCGTCGGTGAGGAGCCATATATATGTGTTTGTTGTAGAATGGATATTTATGGGACAATTGTCATTCATCTTGCTATTATTATTCCTGCTTATTCAAAAAATAAGGCCTTTTTTGGTTCATATGATAGGATTATCGTAGGAATAGAAATTTTGTAGGAAATGAGATGACATGTATCTCAAATTCTATGAGTAGGAATAGGAAACGAGATGCCATTTGGTTGACACCCAAAAAAAAATTTCATTAAGTCTAGGCTCATTTTTATTTTCTTATGAAATGTGAAGTATAGGAACTAATCCTATGTAGAAATAGGAATCCATTCCTATGAACTGAAAGGCTCTAAAGGAAAAAAAATCCTATAAAAATCCTATCCTCTAGAATTCCTATGAAATTCCTCCAAATCAAAGAAGGCCTAACTTGTAATAAGGCATGTGAATGATTTCTATTCTTGTCCATCTTGACTTTACAGATGTATGTTTAGTGTTGCTAAGCTACTGCTTCGAGATAATTATTACTCCCCTATTTTTGTATACAAGACCACTATCAAAATTACAATTTGCAGCTATATAGGGCCACTAACACTAATCGAGATAAAATTGATAATGTTTTCCTCGTACTAGCAACCGAGGACATTAATACCTCATGCATGCATGCGGGGATGAGTAGGTTGGTTTGAATGCACCAAATTAATCAACCAACGAGGAGTGAGAGAGCGTTGGAGAGAAAAATACACATTAGTTAACACGCCATGCGAGGAGAAAAGACTAGTTTGCAACATTGGCTTAAGTAGCCATTAATTTCTAGCTTAATACCTGTAATATGGATTTGTGGCCTTGTATATAAAAATAGAGGAAGTATGTACTTTTACATAGTGACTCGTGTAATAATGTTGAAAACTTTAGCAACTTGCTCGACGCATGTTCAATAGAAAACAATCCTTATTTGCCACTTAATGCCATGCCCCAGTGCAAAGCATCAGAACGTTTTGCTCATTATCCGCGGCTGCTGAGGTTCAGAACTTCACAGTTCAGTGTCTTTTAGAGCATGTCCACTCGTTCGGCCCCATCGCACCAGCCGGCGAATTTTTGACTCTTCAGTCGGCGCTTTTTTTGGCCTTGTGGCGATCTAGTTCCTATAATATAGGGTGACACAGAACTAGCTCCAGTTCATCAATGTAACAGTTATAACATAGGGTGACACAGAACTAGCTCCAGTTCATCAATGTAATGTAGGCATGTATTCCGAATATAATCATACGTGCTTATATATGAAAAAGAACTTGCATGACATCTTTTGTCATACCCTTCCGTGGCAGCGGGGTCCTATCGAAAACTAAGGGATATTAAAGCCTTCTTTTAATAGAGTACCGGAACAAAGCATTAACACTTAATGAATACATGAACTCCTTAAACTATAGTCATCACCAGGAGTGGTCCCGATTATTGTCACTTCGGGGTTACCGGATCATCTCTACTCCTAATGGAGCAGTTGGTAGTCTCGCTTTCAGGTTTTTTTTCGTCCCACCACTTTCGTCCGGTTTTTTTTCGTAGGTTAACCGTCGTAGATTTTTTTCGTCACCTCCCCCACTTCATCGGTTTATTTTCACTTCACCCTCTCACACAATGAAAAAAACTGAACGGATCAGAACTTTCCATACTGACGCAAATTATTTAGTAATGTTTTTATGTAAAAGAATCAATCACAATCAATCTCTAAAGATCAAATCTAAATTAATTAATCTTCATAACGTTTGTTTCCTTCCGAATCACGTCCATAACTTTCCTTCCTTGTTTGGGCAGAAACTGTTTGGTAGCAGAGATTAGGAAGCTTCCTATGAGTGTAGTAATAGGAAGTATTCTTTTTCTTGATGATTCGTTTCCATGCATGATGATAGTAAATTAGGCCAACATTCACCACTATTTATCAACGTCATCAATCGTATCCATTCCTACCAGTTTTAAGGGAATCTGCTCGCTATGTCTTTTTTAAGGGGATTCGCTCGCTAAGTCGTCGTCGCACGTTATTTTCACAAGCAATTCCCCTAAAAAAGGCGTGGGTATTGGTAGTTGAACGCCCGCTAGGTTTTTCGCCTGTCCCATCCTCGCGTCGTGCCGCCGCCACCCGCCGAATTTCCAGCCGCCCGAACCCGTTAACTTCGCCAGCCATCGGGTCGACTGCCCCCGCCCCAAACCCCCATCCCCGAGCACTAGCTATCGCCGCGTTGCCGCCCCAAGCTCCACGCCACCGGGAATGAATCAAGCGCCGTCCCGACACCGCCGTCGCCGGCCCAGCACCTCCAGCCTTGCATGGACAGCTTCAATGTGCAGTCTCCCTTGCTGCCTCACCTTCTGCCAGCGCATGCAGCGGCGGGGTTGGACGCGTGCGTGCTTGCTAGCTTGCTCTCCCTGCGTACGTACTTGCTCTGCGTGCGTCGCACCGGCCAATGCGCATGATGCGTGTGTGCCTGCTTTTCTGTATGTGTATACCAGTGTGATGCGTGTGTGCGTTGCTGTGTGTGTATGATATAGATGGCCCGAGTGTGTGCATGCTGTGCTCTGCTCTCTGCTGATCTATGTGTTGGTGCTCCTGCTATATGTTCATGCCATACAAATGAAATTTCTGTTAATCTTCTGACATGTTGAGTTGATTCTCTCTGTCTTCTGAGGGGGTGAATGCAAAGCAGTCTATTAAGCCAGGCACTATTGCTGAGCTAAATTGACAAAAATATATTGGTAGCCATAGTTGTAGTTTAAGTAGTAGCGAGTTGTCTGATATGTATAAAGAGCCCGTTGCAACTGAGCCCGTTGCTAAATTGACAAAAAAGGTCGCCAGTGTCACTTGATATGTATGAGAATATTAAATGTATTATTAACATGATTAATATTCAACTTTTAAAGTTAATGTGACCCCGTTGCAACGCACGGGCGTTCTTCTATAACACATAGTAGGTGACTATTGACTTGCAAAATAGGATCAAGAACTCACATATATTCATGGAAACATAATAGGTTCAGATCTGAAATCATGGCACTCGGGCCCTAGTGAAAAGCATTAAGCATAGTAAAGTCATAGCAACATCAATCTCAAAACATAATGGATACTAGGGATCAAACCTTAACAAAACTAACTCGATTACATGATAAATCTCATTCAACCCATCACCGTCCAGCAAGCCTACGATGGAATTACCCACGCACGGCGATGAGCATCATGATGGTGATGGAGGAAGGTTGATAATGACGATGGCGATGGATTCCCCTCTCCGGAGCATTGAACGGACTCCATATCAGCCCTCCCGAGAGAGATTAGGGCTTGGCGGCGTCTCTGTATCGTAAAACGCGATGAATCATTCTCTCTTATTTTTTTCTCCCCAAAAGTGAATATATAGAGTTGGAGTTGAGGTCGGTGGAGCATCAGGGGGCCCGCGAGGCAGGGGCGCACCCCTGATACGTCTCCAACATATCTATAATTTTTGATTGTTTCATGCTATTATATTATCTGTTTTGGATGTTAATAGGCTTATTTTACACTTTTATATTATTTTTGGGACTAACCTATTAACCTAAGGCTCAGTGCGAATTGCTGTTTTTTGCCTATTTTAGTGTTTCGCAGAAAAAGAATATCGAACGGAATCCAAACGGAATAAAACCTTCGAGAACGTGATTTTTGGAACAAACTTGATCCAGAGGACTTGGAGTGGTCGTCAAGAAACAAATGAGGAGTCCACGAGGCAGGGGGCGCGCCCTCCCCCCTCGTGGGCCCCTCGTGGCTCAACCGACCTACTTCTTCCTCCTATATATACTCATATACACTGAAAACATCAGAGAGTACCACGAAACCCTATTTCCACCGCCGCAACCTTCTGTACCCAAGAGATCCCATCTTGGGGCCTTTTTCGGAGCTCCGTCGGAGGGGGCATCGATCACGGAGGGCCTCTACATCAACTCCATGGCCTCTCCAATAATGTGTGAGTAGTTTACTTCAGACCTTCGGGTCCATAGTTATTAGCTAGATGGCTTCTTCTCTCTCTTTGAATCTCAATACAAAGTTCTCCTCGATCTTTTTGGAGATCTATTCGATGTAACTTTTTTTGTGGTGTGTTTGTCGTGATCCGGTGAATTGTGGGTTTATAATCAAATCTATCTATGAACAATATTTGATTCTTCTCTGAAATCTTTTATGTACGATTGGTTATCTTTGCAAGTATCTTCGAATTATTAGTTTGGTTTGGCCTACTAGATTGATCTTTCTTGCAATGGGAGAAGTGCTTAACTTTGGGTTCAATCTTGCGGTGCTCGATCCCAGTGA
>NW_021225178.1:11135-11948 GCF_002162155.2 Triticum dicoccoides
CGTGGTGGCACAGGCTGGTGGGCGGATGAGTGGGTGGTGCACTACGAAGTGCTTGGGTTGGTGGTGGTCGTTGTGGATCGGGAGAAATCCCTGGCACCTTGACACCTGCGGGTGCCGCCGGACCTTCCTGAAGGGCGTCGGGTATATCCCTTCCCCACTGCCTTCCGTGTACCGGGGGAAACCATAGGACTTGTTCGGGGAACAGGGACGTCGCCGTCGCATTCCTTCTTGAAGGTGTTGCTTGGTGCGCGACACTTCGGAATACCAGGGGCGCGGTGGTACTTCTCCGGTGGGTGCAACGGTTGCCGGTCTTCTTCTCTTCGTCGATCTGCCGGTGTCGGCATTTGTTTCTCTTTTCTTTCTTTTGTTTTTTCCTTTTATGCTTGTTTGTGCTGCGGCCCTAGCGAGTTAATTGTATCGGATGGTTGCTTTATAATATAAAGCGGGAGAAACTCGTTATCGTCATAGTGAACCGGAGTTTTACCCTTGTATAAACAAGGAGACATATAGTACTCCCTCCCTTTCATTTTACTTTGACTATAAGATTTATCCTAAAACAAACTTTGAAAAAAAATTGACCAAGTATATATGAAAAAATATTAACAATCACAATACCAATCAACATCATGGAACTAATTTACATATTGTATATATGTACTATTGTAAATGTTTATCTCTTTTAATATAAGTTTGGTCAAACTTAACAAAGTTTAACTTGTGACAAAACTTATATGCGAATCAATTACAACGGTGGTGCTTGAACTTGGTGTAACTGGTCACTTTGGTGTTAGAACTTGTGGCATACATTGAACT
>NW_021225178.1:12118-13129 GCF_002162155.2 Triticum dicoccoides
TGAAGCGCGTGGCCTGTTTTTTTTCTAAAAAAAACCTTGAAAATTAAAATTTTATTTCTCACAAAAAAGACCTTGGACGTACGTGCTCACAACCACCGCACCATTTTACTCTTGCGTGTTCAACAAGGATAACAAATATTAATGTAGCATAAGGATATTCGGAAATGATAAAATGCAGTATAGTGATGATGCATGTGGGGCTTAAATTGGGTGCAGATAATGCGGCCCATTTTGCACGCGCTAGTTCCTTTTGAAATATTTGTAAAACGTAAGTAATAAAAATAAAGTTCAAAATATTTGTGTGTTATAAATATTATACATACAAACGATGATTAGTACTACATAAAAACATTTAAATACACACACATGTATTTATAATTGTTTTTAGTAAATGCGGGCACTTAAAATGCTTAATGAATATAAAAAAGAATACACTTGCAGCTTATATTTAAATTATTCAAATTGATGAATATAAACATTTACTAAATATTCACTTGTGACTTATATTGAAAATATATAATTTATATATTAGCACGACGGAGTATTCATATGAACACTTTAAATCTTAAATTATGAGTATTTTTAATTGTACAAGCATCGAATTATACAAATGTGTGTATAATTATTGAAATATTTGTAGAACTAAAATAATATTTATGAAGTGAAAATTTAAAATATATTTGCATTTTTTAAATTATACAAACATTTTAATAATTCAAAAATATTATTTACATATATATGTATATTTTTAAAATAATACATGAACAGTTTAGAAAAGTAATTTATTTTGTTTGCGCGTATGTGATAATATATATTGATACCTAACGAATATTTAAAGGTTAGTTTTATTACTAAGATTAGAACTTACATTAGCTACAAAATTCTATTTTTTTAGAGGATCTACGAATTTCTAAATAAAACTAACAGGAGCAAATGGGGCGCACTGATGGCAGCCCATTTCAGCCCCACAAGCTCCTCTATCCACTTCAAGATGTAAGACGTGAATGGTGT
>NW_021225178.1:14009-14880 GCF_002162155.2 Triticum dicoccoides
GTGTAATTGACTCGAAGTAAAAAGGAAACGAAGGGAGTATCTCATGGAAGCGCATGGTAGGTGGCGGTGAGGACATCGTTGGCGAGGAACAGACCAACAGTAGAGCTCCTTTGTCAAACTTGAAGAGCCGAGGCCGAAGGTTCTTGGTACTTGCTAGGGATGATTATTTATCGCTAATCATGGAGTAAACAGTATTTTAAAGCTAGTATACACGGCAACTTGGAGCTGTTGGGTGATAGATTATCGCTAATCATTGGAGTACACTTGGACCTTGACATAGGTTAGTTTCTCTATTTCTGCACGTTTCGCCTACTCATTGCCACGAACTTCTGCTCATCTTGGAGACATCTCTCAAGTTTGGCTCGGAGAACAAGAAACTCCAAAACTCCAAGCCTGCGTGGGGAGTGGAGACGATGAAGCTGATTCGACCAGATTAGCACAGGTACGTACAGTTCTTACTCTTCCTCTTCTCCTCCTCGTTTTCGATCATTCAATATCTGAGAACGATTGTGATCAGTTTTGCAGCTAGCAGTCTGTGATGTGAACCGCGCTGATGAATTTGAGCTCGGCGCGGTTGGTTGCGAGTACAGATGGAATCAGCAAACTGAATCTGTCTCTCAGTTGAAGACTCTCTGTTAAAAGACTAACGGAGGAAACAAAAGGGTATTGTTTACTACTATCGCGAAGCATTTCAACGTTCATTCTGTGATATCATCCTAGGAAGTTTGGGCCACTTGTGTGTTTTCTGTTAGCTTTAATCTTGATTAATGTATCTGCATGTTTAGTTTAAGTTTTGCACGTAATTTACTGGGCCGAGTATCGTGCTGTGAATTATACATTTTGCATCTATACAAAGCCACCATTTCGGATT
>NW_021225178.1:15388-17772 GCF_002162155.2 Triticum dicoccoides
TACCGATGAGGCAGAGGGCAGGCAGCTCGAGCCACCAACCCCGGCAGATCCGAGCGCCATTTGCGCGGATGCAGTGGATTCCCATCGGATTGACTCTGACCGCCAGGCACACTCTTCCCTAGAGCGGCCGAGAGCCATGCAGACGGCCATATCCTCGTTGTCCCAACACTGGATGATGTCCCAGTTGACGCATCGGGAGATTTTGGAGTCGAATTCGCTACGCGTCATGCCGGAGAAGACTAGAGATAGCCGAAACGGAGCTTGCGGTGGACATGCCCGGGCGTGTCCTGGCCTCCTCATATCTACCCTAGATTTGGGTTGCATATGAAGGGTGCCGGTCTGTCCGGACGTATAGGGACGATTTGACGATCCCGGTTGGGTCATATTTTTATGATCAGTCACTGATTGAACCGTCAGCCTGTACGTATAGAGAGCGTTTGAGAAGTCTGGCTATAGATGCTCTTAGGGAGAGTAGTTGCATAAGTTCTTGACATGTGCGTGTGCATGGGATGTGCAGCAGCCCGTTTGCTGTTAGACAAATTTTTGTGTTTTCAGCAAGGAAAAAGATAGAATAGCGATCGTCTAACTTTTATTTTGTTAGTACTTACTCGGATCTTTTTTACTCTGGATATAAGACTTATATGAAGTCACGCTAAATAAAGTTTGATCAAATTTATATGAAAAAACATTAACATCTACGCTACTAAAGTTATACAGTATGAAAATCAAGTGCATGGTGCATCGAATGATATTAATTTTGCATTGTATATGTTGATATTTCTTTTTATAAAGTTGGTCAAACTTTGTGAAGTTTAACTTCAGACATTTTTTTGACAAAGAGTGAATTTATTTACTCAATGAAGCATCAAGAGGATACAAACACAATGAGTGTATACCCGACCTATGCATAGCTAGGATGCACATAGCCAATATCACAACACACAATGAACCCGCTGGCAAACAACAAAGTCATATAAGACCACAGTTATGCCTAAGCGAGGGGGAGAACCCAAAAATGATCCAAGATCGACAAACTATGAATGACCATATCGATATCAATCATCTTTTGACACCACATGGATAGTCAGAAATGTTCTTCAACAACAACGACTTCATGAAGAAAAAGACACTCAAATGTCGCCGTGACCAAAAAGATTCTAGGTTTTCACCCTAAGGAACAAGTTTGAGCATATCCGAGTAATGCATTTAACAAGGTAACCAGGGTAAAACTAACTCGATTCATACCTAGGATTTTAACCCGGGTGCTCTAGACTAGGTACTCGAGAAGTACCATCGAATCAAAATCAATCATGTGTTGTCCTCATCACTTTCCACGATCCTTGCAGCTACAAGTGCCGGACCAGAAATCCCACCGCCGCCACTGGAAAACCATATAGTGTGCATCAAGCCGCCGTCCGTAGATTGCATTTCATCATTCAAGTCGGACTGACGGGGATGACAGTCATCCAAACACAAACAAGCTTTTCTACTGCATCTCGCAACCAAGCGAGTACAGGCTACATAGCCAGATCTGGACACACTCGTAAATGGGAGACATCCACAATCCACCTGGCTGCAACCACCCGACCCGAGGCGTCAACGGAGGAGGAGAGTCACATGCAGCCGACTAGCACACCGTGGAGTCAATTACACCAGTGGTGCTAGAACTTGGCGCAAATGGTCACTTTAGTGCTAGAACTTGTGGCATACATCAAAGTGGTGAAAAAACTTGGCTCGAACGGTGCAAATCTCGTTTCTATACGCCGACAACACTAACGGGGCATAACAGCATGGCGTAGGGCCCGGTGTCAGTGACCATATTGGGAAGACGGGTGTGTGGCGTGCTCTTTTTGCAAAAAAACCTTGAATTCTTATTTTTCGCTTTTTTCTTACATAAAGGCCCCTTTTAAGTTTACACAGTAACTGCATGTGTGGCATCGAATGGTCCCATTTGTCAGCCAAACACCACAAATTTTATTAGTTTCAGAATGAAAAATGGAAACAAAGCATGACTCGAACAGGTGACCCTTGGGTCGAACGGAGTGCGCGGCTAGCCAACCCAGCAGATAACAATTAATGTTATATAATGATACTAAGCCTTTTACATCCTGACCTAAAATAATATAAAATAATAATAAAAAGAAGATAATCACAGAGAACATAAAATAACAATTATAAATTTGAAAAAAAAGAGATGCCGCCGTGGGATTCCGTACTAGCGACCTGGCAATTACCACCAGCAGGACCTAGCAATACAACCACTAGCATTCCGTGCCTTAAACATGCCAGTTTTTTTATTTTCATTTTTAGCTTAAAAATGTAAATTGTATTGTAAATACGTATTCATTTCAGAATCTGCAGTACTAGGCTAAATTTTTTTCATA
>NW_021225179.1:0-408 GCF_002162155.2 Triticum dicoccoides
TCCAACTGTTGTTGGTGCTTCCCAGTTTGTCACAGTGACAACTTTAGTGGAGTCTACCGCGATACCTTCTCCGGATATAACATGTCCGAGAAATCCAACTTCCTTCAACCAAAACTCACACTTGCTGAACTTGGCGTATAGCTGATGTTCTCTGAGCTTCTCGAGTACCAAATGCAAGTGCTCCTTGCGTTCCTCTTCATTCTTCAAGTACACCAAAATATCATCAATGAACACTACGACGAACTTATCCAAAAACTCCATAAACACCTTGTTCATCATGTTCATAAAATAGGCTGGGGCGTTAGTCAGACCAAATGACATAACGGTATACTCATACAGCCCGTACCTAGTGGTAAAAGCCGTCTTTGGTATATCTTGCTCCCGAATCTTCAACTGATGGTACCCTGA
>NW_021225180.1:0-1427 GCF_002162155.2 Triticum dicoccoides
TGAGCTGGTGCAGCTGCAAGCAGAGCGTCGTGGCGGGATCTACATGTGAAGCGGAGTATATGGCAGCCTCAGAGGCAGCACATGAAGCAATATGGATGAAGGAGTTCATCACCGACCTAGGAGTCATGCCCAATGCGTCAGGGCCAATCAAACTCTTCTGTGACAACACTGGAGCTATTGCACTTGCCAAGGAGCCCAGGTTTCACAAGAGGACAAGGCACATCAAGCATCGCTTCAACTCCATTTGTGAAAATGTTCAAGATGGAGACATAGAGATTTGTGAAGTACATACGGACCTGAATGTAGCAGACCCGTTGACTAAACCTCTCCCTAGGGCAAAACATGAGCAACACCAGAATTCCATGGGTGTTCGATTCATAACAATGTAACTAGATTATTGACTCTAGTGCAAGTGGGGGACTGTTGGAAATATGCCCTAGAGGCAATAATAAAAGTATTATTATTATATTTCTTTGTTCATGATAATTGTCTTTATTCATGCTATAACTGTATTATCCGGAAATCGTAATACACGTGTGAATACATAGACCATAGTATGTCCCTAGTAAGCCTCTAGTTGACTAGCTCGTTGATCAACAGATAGTCATGGTTTCCTAGCTATGGACATTGGATGTCATTGATAACGGGATCACATCATTAGGAGAATGATGTGATGGACAAGACCCAATCCTAAGCATAGCACAAGATCGTGTAGTTCGTTTGCTAGAGCTTTTCCAATGTCAAGTATCTTTTCCTTTGACCATGAGATCGTGTAACTCCCGGATACCGTAGGAGTGCTTTGGGTGTACCAAACGTCACAACGTAACTGGGTGACTATAAAGGTGCACTAGAGGTATCTCCGAAAGTGTCTGTTGGGTTGACACAGATCGAGACTGGGATTTGTCGCTCCGTATGACGGAGAGGTATCACTGGGCCCACTCGGTAATGCGTCATCATAATGAGCTCAAAGTGACCAAGTGTCTGGTCACGGGATCATGCATTACGGTACGAGTAAATTGACTTACCGGTAACGAGATTGAACGAGGTATTGGGATACCGACGATCGAATCAAGTAACATACCGATTGACAAAGGGAATTGTACACGGGGTTGCTTGAATCCTCGACATCGTGGTTCATCCGATGAGATCATCGAGGAGCATGTGGGAGCCAACATGGGTATCCAGATCCCACTATTGGTTATTGACTGGAGAGTCGTCTCGGTCATGTCTGCATGTCTCCCGAACCCGTAGGGTCTACACACTTAAGGTTCGGTGATGCTAGGGTTGTAGGGATATGTATATGCAGTAACCCGAATGTTGTTCGGAGTCCCGGATGAGATCCCGGACGTCACGAGGAGTTCCGGAATGGTCCAGAGGTAAAGAATTATATATAGGAAGTACTATTTCGGCCATCGGGACAAGTTTTG
>NW_021225181.1:0-1482 GCF_002162155.2 Triticum dicoccoides
TGATAGCGGTAAATCGGTAAGAGACATCATAGACCGCACCATATCCAATAGAGTGCGATTACGACGTTCGGACACACCGTTTCGCTGAGGTGTTCCAGGCGGCGTGAGCTGTGAAACGATTCCACATTTCTTTAAGTGTGTACCAAATTCGTGACTTAAGTATTCTCCTCCACGATCTGATCGTAAGAATTTTATCTTTCGGTCACGTTGATTCTCCACCTCATTCTGAAATTCCTTGAACTTTTCAAAGGTCTCAGACTTGTGTTTCATTAAGTAGACATACCCATATCTACTCAAGTCATCTGTGAGAGTGAGAACATAACGATATCCTCCGCGAGCCTCAACGCTCATTGGACCGCACACATCGGTATGTATGATTTCCAACAAGTTGGTTGCTCGCTCCATTGTTCCGGAGAACGGAGTCTTGGTCATTTTACCTAAGAGGCATGGTTCGCACGTGTCAAATGATTCATAATCAAGAGACTCTAAAAGTCCATCGGCATGGAGCTTCTTCATGCGCTTGACACCAATGTGACCAAGGCGGCAGTGCCACAAGTATGTGGGACTATCGTTATCAACTTTAAATCTTTTGGCATCTACACTATGAACATGTGTAACATTACGCTCGAGATTCATTAAGAATAAACCATTGACCATCGGAGCATGACCATAAAACATATCTCTCATATAAATCGAACAACCATTATTCTCAGACTTAAATGAGTAGCCATCTCGTATTAAACGAGATCCAGATACAATGTTCATGCTCAAACTTGGCACTAAATAACAATTATTAAGGTTCAAAACTAATCCCGTAGGTAAATGTAGAGGCAGCGTGCCGACGGTGATCACATCGACTCTGGAACCATTCCCGACGCGCATCGTCACCTCATCCTTCGCCAGTCTCCGTTTATTCCGCAGCTCCTGCTGTGAGTTACAAATATGAGCAACGGCACCGGTATCAAATACCCAGGAGTTACTACGAGTACTGGTAAGGTACACATCAATCACATGTATATCAAATATACCTTTGGTGTTGCCGGCCTTCTTATCCGCTAAGTATTTGGGGCAGTTCCGCTTCCAGTGACCCTTCCCCTTGCAATAAAAGCACTCAGTCTCAGGCTTGGGTCCATTCTTTGACTTCTTCTCGGTAACTGGCTTACCAGGCGCGGCAACATCTTTGCCGTCCTTCTTGAAGTTCTTCTTACCCTTGCCCTTCTTGAACTTAGTGGTCTTATTGACCATCAACACTTGATGTTCTTTCTTGATTTCAGCCTCTGCTGACTTCAGCATCGAGAACACTTCAGGAATGGTCTTTTCCATTCCCTGCATGTTGTAGTTCATCACAAAGCTCTTGTAGCTTGGTGGGAGCGACTGGAGGATTCTGTCAATGACCGCCTCATCTGGGAGGTTAATGTTCAGCTGGGTCATACGGTTGTGCAACCCAGACATCTTCAGGATGTGCTCACTGACAGAACTGTT
>NW_021225182.1:0-1319 GCF_002162155.2 Triticum dicoccoides
TGATGTGGCTCTTGTCGGATGGACGTAAGGTTGAGTCCATAAGAAGACTTCTTTTGCCAGTCATGTGATTTGTACACCCACTATCAATAATCCATTCTGAAGACGCTGGTGTCGTACCCTACAGTGCAGTTAGGGGGATAGGCTTCACCAAGAGCATTGTGAAGCAAAAACATTTGACGAACCAATGGGTTATGAAAGCTTAGATCCGGGTTAGGACTAATAGGGAGAGTAGCAAGCGATTCAGGTACGAAGTACATAGTAAGACCATTTGGGCATTTGATCTTGCGCCCTACAAGATGTTTAAGGTCCCCAGCAATAGCGTCAGACGATTTTGGTTTTCTGCTGGAGACCTTTCCCTGCAAAAGAGAGTTAAGCCTTCTTAACCACCCACATCTTCAAGGGTGGCTTGGAAGCAATAAGTCTAAGTGCAGCATCTGAGAATTTTGTCTTTGAAGCCTTAGCAAACAGTCTTGCAGGTGGACAATAGTACTCATAAGAATAAGCAGAATAGTTCTTGGTCTTACGAACATGGCGGTTTGATGAACCGCTCTCATATTCATATGCCTGAGTATGGTTTCCCTGCAAAACATTTGCGTTAGTGCGACTCAGGTGAGTCCTCTGTTTGTATGAAGCCTTTGTACCGTATGAAGCCTTTGGTCTGAGGTTTGTCTTCTTCAAGTGAGGTGTCATGAAGACATTCACAGGAAGATTTTCCAGACACCTTTTCGGAACCCAGATCTTCTTCATAGGCGGTCCATTCCTGCAGTTAGTACCAATGTACCTGGCAAACACTTCACCATTCTGATTCTTAAACAGTATATAGTTTGCATCAAAGGATTCATCAATGATAATGGGGTTAGCACAAGTGAAGCCAGTTAGATTGGACGGATCTGCTGAAGGTTCCTTTGTAGCAACCCACATGGTTTTGGGGTACTGCTCAGGTTTCCAGTAAGAGCCATCTGCATTCATTTTCCTTACGAACCCAACACCCTCTTTCCTAGGGTTTCGGTTCAGAATCTGCTTTTTGAGAACATCACATAGTGTCTGATGCCCTTGAAGACTTTTGTACATCCCTGTTTCAAGCAATGTCTTCAACCTAGCATTCTCATCAGCAATAGCGGTGGTATCCTCAGCAGAGGGGTTAGCTACCACATCAACAGTTGAAGATATTGCAATAGCAGTAGCAGTAGAACATTCAGCAACAGAAGTAGCATTATCACGCTCAATGCATTTAAGACATGGTGGTTCAAATCCTTCCTGAGCGGGACTGATCTGTTTGGCGCGAAGTGACTCGTTTTCCGTTTGAAGATCTTCATGAA
>NW_021225183.1:0-393 GCF_002162155.2 Triticum dicoccoides
GCCTTTACAAATCAATTTTTTTGTGCTTTTGAAAGTTCTTCATTTTTTTGGCGTAGAATTCCTAATTGGAGGTGTTGTTTGGTACGCGGCGGTCGGGTGCCATGGCGAGTGGTGGGATGTAGATGGAGGGTGCAGCGATGGAGGATCATCTCGTTCTGTTTGGGCTTATTGACTTCTTGCGCGTCCGAGATTCTTGCTGCTGGTTGTGTTTTTGACCAGAAAATTCAGTGCATTACCATGTGTCTTTGATGTTGGTCGCGAGATCTTATGGGTTTCACCTCTAGCCTTCCCCAACTTGTTTGGGACTAAATGCTTTCTTGTTGTTGTTATTGTTGTTGTTGTTGTGGTTGTTGTTGTGTTTGTATCATGTGTCTTTCATGTCCTTATTATAAC
>NW_021225184.1:0-1552 GCF_002162155.2 Triticum dicoccoides
TCAGGAGACCATGGCGTGGCATCAGAGGCTTTATGAACACCAAGTGCAGAGGGATCGCCAGCTGGGGCAGGCTTTTCAGGAAATGGCGGTCGGCAGGTGTCCTCAGTTGCAGCCAGCACAATCCCTCCAGCACAACAAGTACTACTGACCTTTGAGGAGTTTGTGGCACAGAACGCTGGCCCCTCGCCTGTTAGTTCATCCCCAATCTATTCACCCAAAGCATGTCATGCCTTTCAACACAGTCATATATCCCGTTAATATGTCTTTTCAACATCCAGGGAACAGGTGGATCTACCGTTGGCGGTGGTCTTCGCAGCACTCCGGAGACACGGAGCCCGACCACTCCGATCCACGGAGGCGGAGGAGGAGGTGGAGGCGGTCTTGGCGGTAGCGCTGCCGCTAGCAGTGACGACCTGGGCTTCGGCGGTCTTGGCGGTGACGACCTCCGCGGTGCTCGACGTCCTGGCACTTAAGCCTTGTGTTTGTGGTGATGATCCTTGTGTGTGGTGATGGTGCTTGAGATGACTTGTGTGTGGTGATGATCATTTAGATGACTTGTGTGCTTCTCCATATGCTTATGCTTATGTTTATGTTCATTGTGATGATGCTTATGCTTATAGTTTGCATTTGATTTGTTGTGATGGTGCCGGATGATATCCCGTTGTGTTCTGTATGTCTATTCCATCATATATATCTGCTGATATGTGCTGTTATTTGAATTGAATTGATTTGAAAACAAACAGAAAAAAAGAAAAAAAATCAAATGCAAACTGGATGGCCTGAGCTCCTAGTAGCTGACACGTGGCAGCTATGCCGATGGCCTGGCCGTCGGCTTAGTTTAAAAACAGTGTCGACGGCCAGGCCGTCGGCACAGCTGCCACGTGTCAGCTACTGGGAGCAGTGGATGAAGGAATATGCCGACGGCCAGGCCGTCGGCATAGTTTGAAACTAAGCCGACGACCAGGCCGTCGGCATAGCCCTGGTCCACGAGCAGCTACTGGTCGCCACGTGGCACACCTATGCCGACGGCCTAGCCGTTGGCGTAGTTTTTAACTAGGCCGACGGCCATAGGCATGCCACGTGGCGACCAGTCGTTGGGCAAACTTGACGGCGGCCGCCGTTAGGCGTGAACGTTGCCGACGGCCAGGGCCGTTGGCATACATGTACGGCCCCCGTCAGGAAAGCAACTATGCTGACTGCTTTTCTATGCTGACGGCTCCCTGGCTATGCCGACGTATATGTTGCCGACGGCCCTATGCCGACGGGGGCCGTCGGCATAGGTCTGTCCCGACGGGACTCAAGGCTATGCCAACGGCCCCGTCCGTCGGCATAGGGGGAGATTCCAATAGTGGTGGTGCTCAAGATCCACCACCGGCCAGCGTCTGTGATGCCAGCGGGAGCAGGTCCATGAACCATCTCTGAAAAGTAAGAAGATCAAGCACTGAACAATCTTTGAACTTATTTGTTGGGGTCAAACATCTATGTTTTGAACAAAACCGTAAATCTATGTACTGAACTTATGTATCTATACACTTGACTCCTATCACTACGG
>NW_021225185.1:0-3308 GCF_002162155.2 Triticum dicoccoides
AAAAAAATGAGAGAAAAAGAGAGAAGGGACAACGTTACTATCCTTTTTCCACACTTGTGCTTCAAAGTAGCACCACGATCTTCATGCTAGAGAGTCTCCTTTTTTGTCACTTTCATATACTAGTGGGAATTTTTCATTATAGAACTTGGCTTATATATTCCAATGATGGGCTTCCTCAAAATGCCCTAGGTCTTCGTGAGCAAGCGAGTTGGATGCACACCCACTTAGTTTCTTTTGTTGAGCTTTGATACATTTATAGCTCTAGTGCATCCGTTGCATGGAAATCCCTACTCCTCGCATTGACATCAATTGATGGGCATCTCCATAGCTAGTTGATTAGCCGCGTTGATGTGAGACTATCTTCTCCTTTTTGTCTTGTCGACAACCACCATTCTATTCCACCTATAGTGCCATGTCCATGGCTCACGCCCATGTATTGCATGAAAATTGAAAAAGGTTGAGAACATCAAAAGTATGAAACAATTTCTTGGCTTGTCATCGGGGTTGTGCATGATTTAAATATTTTGTGTGATGAAGATAGATCATTGCCAGACTATATGATTTTGTAGGGATAGCTTTCTTTGGCCGTGTTATTTTGAGAAGAAACGATTACTTTGTTAGTATGCTTGAAGTATTATTATTTTTATGTCAATATTAAACTTTTGTCTTGAATCTTATGGATCTGAATATTCTTGCCACAATAGAGAAGATTACATTATTGAATATGTTAGGTAGCATTCCACATCAAAAATTCTATTTTTATCATTTACCTACTCGAGGACAAGTAGGAATTAAGCTTGGGGATGCTTGATACGTCTCCAACATATCTATTATTTTTTATTGTTCCATGCTATTATATCATCCATCTAGGATGTTTTTATGCATTTATATGCTATTTTATATGATTTTTGGGACTAACCTATTAACCTAGAGCCTAGTGCTAGTTTTTGTTTTTTCCTTGTTTTTGAGTTTTACAGAAAAGGAATACCAAACGGAGTCCAATTGACGTGCCGATTTTTGATGCCTTTTATGGACCAAAAGAAGCCCTCGAAGTAAAAGAGTTGGGCCAGAAGAGTCCCGGGCCATCTACGAGGGTGGGGGGCGCGCCCTGCCACCCGGGCGTGCCGCCCTATCTCGTGGACGACTCGGGGACCCCCCTGATTTGTTCCAGACGCCGTAAATTCCTATAAATACAAAAACCTCCAGAAAATAACCTAGATCGGGAGTTCCGCCGCCGCAAGCCTCTGTAGCCACCGAAAACCAATCTAGACCCGTTTTGGCACCCTGCCGGAGGGGGGAATCCCTCTCCGGTGGCCATCTTCATCATCCCGACGCTCTCCATGACGAGGAGGGAGTAGTTCACCCTTGGGGCTGAGGGTATGTACCAGTAGCTATGTGTTTGATATCTCTCTCTCTCGTGTTCTTGATATGGCATGATCTTGATGTACCGTGAGCTTTGCTATTATAGTTGGATCTTATGATGTTTCTCCCCCTCTATCTCCTTGTGATGCATTGAGTTTTCCCTTTGAAGTCATCTTATCGGATTGAGTATTTAAGGATTTGAGAACACTTGATGTATGTCTTGCATGTGCTTATCTGTGGTGACAATAGGATATTCACGTGATCTACTTGATGTATATTTTGGTGATCAACTTGCGAGTTCCCTGACCTCGTGAACTTATGCATAGGGGTTGGCACACGTTTTCGTCTTGACTCTCCGGTAGAAACTTTGGAGCACTCTTTGAAGTTCTTTGTGTTGGTTGAATAGATGAATCTGAGATTGTGTGATGCATATCGTATAATCATACCCACGGATAATTGAGGTGACATTGGAGTATCTAGGTGACATTAGGGTTTTGGTTGATTTGTGTCTTAAGGTGTTATTCTAGTATGAACTCTAGGATAGATTGAACGGAAAGAATAGCTTCGTGTTATTTTACTACAGACTCTTGAATAGATCGATCAGAAAGGATAACTTTGAGGTGGTTTCGTACCTTACAATAATCTATTCGTTTGTTCTCCGCTATTCGTGACTTTGGAGTGACTCTTTGTTGCATGTTGAGGGATAGTTATATGATCCAATTATGTTATTACTGTTGAGAGAACCTACACTAGTGAAAGTATGAACCCTAGGCCTTGTTTCAACACATTGCAATACTGTTTTTTCTCACTTTTATCATTAGTTACCTTGCTGTTTTTATATTTTCAGATTACAAAAACCTATATCTACCATCCATATTGCACTTGTATCACCATCTCTTCGTCGAACTAGTGCACCTATACAATTTACCATTGTATTGGGTGTATTGGGTGTGTTGGGGACACAAGAGACTCTTTTCTATTTGGTTGCAGGTTTGTTTGAGAGAGACCATCTTCATCCTACGCCTCCCACGGATTGATAAACCTTAGGTCATCCGCTTGAGGGAAATTTGCTACTGTCCTACAAACCTCTACACTTGGAGGCCAAACAACGTCTACAAGAAGAAGGTTGTGTAGTAGACATCAAGCTCTTTTCTAGCGCCGTTGCCGGGGAGGTTAGCACTTGAAGGTATATCTTTAGATCTTGCACTTCGGGTATCTCTTGGTTGGGCTTTCGAGGCCATATTCCTCGACTGCCAGGACATTAGTCCATCTGTCATTGAGTACATCCTGTTCAGCTTGAAGCAGCTGCTACTTCTTTGTTAGGCTTCACGCAGTAGCGATTAGCCGACGCTTAAAGCGCTCTTGCTCGAGGGGTTCCTCTAGCACGATGAAGTCTTCATCGCCGAGGCTCACATCCTCTTCGGAGATCGGTAGGTAGTTACTATCCTCCGAGTCCTCGTTCCCGACCGGATTGTTGGGGTTAACTTGCCCATCCGCCCAATCATCCTGTTCGGATGTTGGCTCGACAGGGGCTTCAGGGTCTTTCGCATTCTCCGTAGTGTTATTGTCTCTGGTGCCAGTATTGCTGTCTTTTTCGCAACGCGATTTTGAGCGGCGCCATTGACATTGACGCTTTGGAGGTGCTTCAGCAAGCTTGTCCTCAACTAGATCCTTCTTCCCGTCGTCGTCATCCTCTTTGGGTGTGTCCACCATATACACGTCATATGTGGAGGTGGCCGCCCAACGTCCGGTAAACGGAGGGTCTTGGCCTTGTTCGTCTCTGGCCTCGTCGTCCATGCCATCGATGTCTTCAGAGGCGTAGTCCAACATGTCGGTTAAATCTTCGACAGTGGCTATGAAGTGGGTGGTGGGTGGGACGTAAAATTCCCCGCTCTCAGCCCCTAGTCCGGGCTGGGCGTAATTCGGAAGGGATTCCTCTATAATGG
>NW_021225186.1:0-3855 GCF_002162155.2 Triticum dicoccoides
TGTGCGATCTCTTCCTCGACAATCAACTCCAACGCCGCGTCTTCCTCCAAGGTGATTTTTTCACCATGCAGCAAAACGATCTTTCGATCGACGAGTACTGCACGCGGATGAAGGTTCTTGCAGACGAACTCCGCGATGTCGGCATGAACATCGACGACTCCGTCCTCCTCACCAACCTCCTTCGCGGCCTCCACCCCGACCTCGGCCAGTCCGCCGCCAACCTCTCCCTCCTCACGCCGACGTACGCCAAGGCGGTCACGTACCTTCGCATGGAGGAAAAGCGCCTTCGTCACGCGGCGCGGCAAGCTCCTCTCGCCGCCCTCCACGCCGGCACCACCAAGGGCATCCCCGCCCTCCCGCAGCCTCCTCGCGCCGCGGCTCCACCACCGCCCGCCGCCCCTGACCAGGGCCGCCAGAAGAGGCGGGGAGGTCGCGACGGCCGCGGCCGCAACGGCGGCACCCAGCCCCGCCAGGCGGCCCCGCCCACTCCTGCTCAGGCCGCAGCGCCCCCGCCCTGGCTCACGGGGTACAACCCCTGGACGGGGGTGGTGCACGCCTACTCGATGCCCCTTCCGCGGGCACCCGCTCCGGGCATACTTGGCCCTCGCCCGGGTCTTCATCAGGCTCTCCTGGCCGCGCCCGGAGGTCCCGGACTCGGCGGTTCTTCGGCGTACACCGGGGCCATGGCTCCCGGTGCTGCTTCGTCATCCTCGTACGGCGCTGCACCGACCGGCTACACCTACGACCCGGCGCTCCTAGCCGCCCTCCACGCCGCCCCTTTCCCAAGCAACTACTCTGGCGGCGGGGACTGGTACATGGACACAGGCGCCGCTGCTCATATGGCGTCCAACCCCGGTATCCTCTCTCGTGTCTCCCTGTACCCTCTGTCTTCTCGCATCGTCGTCGGTGATGGATCCACTCTTCCCATCACCCATCACGGTGCATCCTCCCTCCCTCTCTCATCATCTTCCCTCCCTCTCCATAACGTACTTGTGTCTCCATCCTTAATCAAAAATTTATGTTCTGTCCGCACTCTTACTCGTGAACATCCTGTTACTGTTGAGTTTGACAAACATGGTTTTTCTGTCAAGGATGCCCACTCCCGGAAGGTTCTGCACCAATGTGACTCCCCCAGCGATCTTTACCCGTGTGGCCAAACGACAAGCAGTGGTCCCGTCGCCCTCCACGCCGATGTGTCTCTTTGGCATGCTCGCCTTGGCCATCCCGGCGCCGACGCTCTTCATAAAATTTTGCAGACTTTTCCCTTTTCATGTAATAAATCGGCAGCACACACTTGTCATGCCTGTCGCGTAGGAAAACACGTTCGTTTGCCGTTTTCAACTTCATCATCCATTGCTACTTTCCCTTTTGATGTTATTCATTGTGATGTGTGGACATCTCCCGTGCCTAGCAATTCGGGTTTATCATATTACCTTGTCATTTTGGATGATTTTTCTCACTTTACTTGGACCTTTCCGTTGCGCCGCAAATCCGACGTCGCTTCCTCTCTTCATGCCTTTTACGCCTATGTTGCCACCCACTTTCACCGCACCATTGCTCACCTCCAAACCGACAACGGAAAGGAATTTGATAACCTCGCCATTCGCACTCTTTTATCCTCTCATGGCACAATTTTTCGTCTCACATGTCCATACACATCTCAGCAAAATGGTTGTGCCGAACGTGTTCTCCGCACTCTTAACGAGAGTGTTCGCGCCTTGCTCTTCCACGCACACATGCCGGCGAGGTTTTGGCCCGATGCCCTCGCCACAGCTACCCTTCTCCTTAACATCCGGCCTTGCAAACCCCGGTGGAACTACACCCCTCATCACCTCTTATTTGGGTCACCTCCGTCATACGATGATCTTCATGTTTTCGGTTGCCTTTGTTATCCCATTATCATTAGATGCATCGATCGCATTCTTAATCGCTAGAGTTTTATCGTCTGAATTTATCCCACGGATATTCCACACCAGTACATTCCATTGTACTTGGCGGGACATGGGAACTAGGTGGAGGAGGAGGAGGGCGCGCTCTCGTTTGTTGCCATGAGTTTGGCCGGGGAGAGCTCATCAGCTGGGATGCCACAGCGTGCAGTGCCGATCTCCTGAAGCAGTGGGATGGGCGGAGGTCGTGGTGATCTGTGCTGGAGCTGCGGGGACCTGGCGAGGCTTGACCTTGCTCTTGTACTGACGGCCTTCGGCCATCGATGGAGCTTTGAACCCATCATAGCGGTTGGTCCTGGTGCTGCGCCGGAGGGTTGTGTGTGCGGTCTCACCTGCACCTTTCTTCTTCTTCTCTTCGTGGCTCACAATCAGAGAAGCTTGTCAATGTTTGTTGCAGTTTCAGTCATGGTGAAAGAAGGTTCCTTGCTTATCAGAGGAGCAAAGGCCACTTCCCAGCTGCGTTTATCCATTCTGACCACCTGAATCATTGTCTCACTAGCAACTGGGCTATACCAGGTTTTGACAGCCTGGGCAACAAACAGGTACTGAAGCTTCTGACAGAACTGCATCTCCTTTTCAGTGTTGACAGCACCATTCAAGATCATGGGAGGCATATGTTTGTAGATGTTGTGTGACTTGTGCCGGAAACCTAAACATACAGCTGCTGAGTGTCCTCTTATGTTGGGGCCTAAACCTTCTGTTCAGATTTACGGGGTTTGCTGCTCAGAGTTGATGTTTTTCGAGTCTCCCAGTGTGGAACCCTTGGCACCCGCGGTGGAGACCTCCTTCCCTGGTGTGGTGAAGGTGGTTCATGGACCGTTGACCGAGGCTCAGATCATTCAGCAGTTGAGGGAGCTCGCTCCGGGTAATTTTCAGTGGTCGTTGCTCAAGCTCACAGATACAACCTACAAAGTAGATTTCCCGTCTAAGGAGGATCAGCTGAGAATCCTCAAGTTCGGTATGAGCAGGGTCACGGGCACTAGTTTTGTGTTGCAGTTTGATGAGTGGAAAAAGAAGGAGCCGCAGGGCACGCCGTTAACTTAGATTTGGGTTTGTTTCTCTGGGGCGCCATCTGCTTCCCTGGACAACTTTTTGGTTGAGTAAATGGCTCTATAGGTTAGAGACAGAGCCGGAGGGCATGTGGGCACAGATTTTGCGCAATAAATATTTGCAGTCGAAAACACTCGCTCATGTTACCATGAGACCAACTGACTCTCCATTCTGGAAAGGGCTTATGAGGACGAAGGATTTGTTCTTTCGTAGGGTCAAATTCTTGGTTGGCAATGGGATGTCAACAAGATTTTGGGAGGATAAGTGGTTGGGAGAGACGCCTTTAGCCGTCCAATATCCAACCCTTTATAACATTGTGCAACGTAAAGAGGACTACGTAGGTACAGTTTTCCAAACGATCCCCTTGAATATCCAGTTCAGACGTGCGCTAGTTGGTGAGCGATGGACAGCCTGGATGCACTTGGTTCAGAGATTGATAGATGTTCAACTCTCCGACCAGCCAGATTCGACGCAATGGAAATTAGCTAAAAATGAGGTCTTTACGGTGAAATCGTTTTATATGGATCTGATTAATTCTGGCCCAATCTCAAGATCATTGCATATCTAGAGAATTAAGGTTCCCTTGCGTATTAATTTTTTATGTGGTTTGTCCACAGGCAAGTTATTCTCACCAAGGACAACCTAATTAAGAGGCGTTGGGTAGGTAGTTCACGTTGTTGTTTTTGTGATCATGATGAAACAATACAACATTTATTTATTAAATGCCCACTCACCAAATTGCTTTGGAGAACGATTCATATAGCCTTCAATAATAACCCTCTAGTTGACATTGATTCGTTGTTTGGAACGTGGTTAGCTGGGTTGAATATATTATTGCGGCTCATATTCGGATTGGAAT
>NW_021225187.1:0-674 GCF_002162155.2 Triticum dicoccoides
GGGGCGGCGGCACAGAGTTCAGCGGGATGACGAACACTGATGATTGGCGGTGTGCGGCCTCCTCAGCCTGCCGCCTCACCGAGACAACGGCTTCGGCCTCCGCCAGCTTCTTCTCGGCGGAGGCCCCCGCCTTCTCGGCCTCCACCTTCTCCAGGCGGGCGGCTTCTTCCTTGTCGCGCTTCTCCCGCGCGTTCCGCTCTGTCGCCTCCCAGAGGTCGGCGGCGGGGTCAATCCGCCGAGTGGTGGCGGACGTCTCCGCCGACCCCATGACGGAGGCGGCGACGACCCTCTCAAGAGTGAGGGGAGACCTGAAGTAAGGGAAGCAAGTAAAGACTCAGACAAAAGCCACAAAGAAGGAATAAAGACGTTAAGATGGAATAATCATGCGGAGACCAGTGGCGGCTTCTTTACTTCCTTGCGGAAGCGGATGGCCTTCGCGTTCGCCTCGTCCCGCTTGGTCGCCGCAGCCAAACTCTTGGGCTTCTTCGGCCGACTGCCGAACAAGGTCGGCACGGCCCTGCGCTTCTTCCCGCCGCCTGGAGCGCCCGAGCCGCGACCTCCTCCTCATCATCAGGCCAGTCCTCTAGACTGGCCCCGAGCCATGGGCCGCCTCCTCCCTCGGCGTTGTCTTCCAAAGCCGCCGCCCCCAGATCGGGGTCGTTGACGTCGCTCTC
>NW_021225188.1:0-6682 GCF_002162155.2 Triticum dicoccoides
TCCGCTAGCGGACGACAAAGATCTGGCTGACGTCAAACATGATCTTTGCCATCAGCTCTTTCTTTGCCGTCTGTTTTATGTAAGCTGGTGGTAAAGACCTTCATTGGTGTCAGCTGGCTGACAGCAAAGACCAGGCTAACAGTAAAGATCCTGATTCCAGTAGTGTGAGCCTCTACTAGACTAGCTCATTGATCAAAGATGGTCAAGGTTTCCTAACCATAGACATGAGTTGTCATTTGATAACGGGATCACATCATTAGGAGAATGATGTGATGGGCAAGAACCATCTGTTAGCTTAGCATATTGATCGTTGAGTTTATTGCTATTGCTTTCTTGATGACAAATACAAATTCCTTCGACCATGACATTATGCAACTCCCGAATACCGGAGGAATATCTTGTGTGCTATCAAACGTCACAACGTAACTGGGTGATCATAAGGATGCTCTACAGGTATCTCCGAAGGTGTTTGTGGAGTTGGCATAGATCGAGATTAGGATTTGTCATTCCGAGTATCGGAGAGGTATCTCTGGGCCTTCTTGGTAATACACATCATAAGAAGCCTTGCAAGAAAATGACTAATGAGTTAGTTGCAAGATGATGTATTACAGAACAAGTAAAGAGACTTGCCGATAACGAGATTGAACTAGGAATGAAGATGCCGACGATCGAATCTCGAGCAAGTAACATATCGATGGACAAAGGGAATTACGTATGTTGTCATAACAGTTCGACCGACAAAGATCTTTGTAGAATATGTAGGAGCCAATATGGGCATTCAGGTTTCGCTATTGGTTATTTACCAGTGAGGTGTCTCGGTCATGTCTACATAGTTCTCGAACCTGTAGGGTCTGCATGCTTAACGTTCGTTGACGATATAGTGTTATATGAGTTATATGTTATGGTGACCGAAAGTTGTTCAGAGTCCCGGATGAGATCTCGGACATGACGAGGAGTCTTGAAATGGTCGAGAGGTAAAGATTGATATATAGGACTATGGTATTTGGACACCGAAATTGTTTTGGGACGTACCGGGAAGGAATCGGGTCACCGGAAGGGGTTCCGGGCACGCCCCCGGCAAGTTATGGGCCTTATGGGCCAAAGGAGGGGACAGACCAACCCACAAAGGGGCTGGTGCGCCCCCTCCCTTGTTTGGCCAGCCCTAGGGAAGGAAAAGGGGGAGGGCTAGCCCCTCTCGCCTTTCCCTCTCATGGGAGAAAGGAAAGGGGGGCACCACCCTCCCCTGCCTTTCCCCGCACTCCAAATAAGGAAAGGGGGCGCGGCTTGGGAGGGACCCCAGGTAGGATTCCTCCTACTTGGGCACCTCCTTTGGCTGCTCCTCCCTCCCTCCCACCTATATATATGTGGGAGGGGGTGCCTAGCACAGAACAGACAATTGCCTAGCCGTGTGCGGCGCCCCCCTCCACCGTTTACACCCCCGGTCATAATTTCGTAGTGCTTAGACGAAGCCCTGCGGAGATCACTTCACCATCACCGTCACCACGCCGTCGTGCTGATGGAACTCATCTACTCCCTGGACGTCTTGCTGGATCAAGAAGGCGAGGGACGTCACCGAGCTGAACGTGTGCAGAACGCGGAGGTGTCGTGCGTTCGGTACTTGATTCGTTGAAGCGCGAAGAAGTTCGACTACATCAACCACGTTGTGAAACGCTTCCGCTTACGGTCTACGAGGGCACGTAGACACACTCTCCCCCTCGTTGCTATGCATCTCCATGGATAGATCATTGCGTGTGCGTAGAATTTTTGTTTTGTTTTCCATGCAACGATTCCCAACACCTCCACACCGCTCCAACAGAGACGTACTTCCCTTCAAAGGGAAAGAACTTTGGTAACACATCCTCGTCTCCACCGGCTCCACTTGTGGTTATCTCTTTCCTTTACTTTGTGCAAGCTATTGTTGTGTTGTATCCTTTGCTTGTGCCTGTTGTTGTTGTTATTGTTGTTGTTAGCATCATATAGGACTTCGGACCAAAAATTGGCCCAAATGCAGCATGGGTCGTTAAATGGACGAAACGGAAACCGGACCAAAAACGGCCCAATTCCACTAAGGGTCGTTAACAGGACGAAACAAACATCGCGCTGAAATGCGTCAAACTGTTCAATGGGCCTTTAACAGGCCGAAATACAAACATGGCATTCAGTGGCCCAAAAGCATAGTGGGCTCTTAACGGGTCAGATCTGATATGGGCCGTAATTTAGCCCAAAACATGGCACGCTAACAGGCCGGCCCACTAGTATCTGACAAAATCTTGTGGGCCTTTCGCTGGGCCGACCTTTTTAACCTAAATGGGTCACTCTGGTCCGTTCCATGTCTCGGCTTTTCATTGGCGCGTCACAACCATTGGATGGATGACACATATGTCGCAATGCCGAGCTGACACGTGGTTCCGTTGGCAAATGAGAATTTGACACGTATAAAATCGTCATTGGTCCGGGCTGTTAACGCGTAACGGATCAAAAACCGACACCCGACAGATTAACGGCGACCCGTTACGATGGATGCCACATGTCGGTTACCCTTGACGAAAACACTTCCATGACACGCCATTTATCATCACGGAAGTGAACACTTCCATGACAATAAATTGAGTATTGTCATGGAGCACCTCTACAATAGCACATGCATGACTATCCTCATTCGGTCATAAAATCTTCACGGATGTACATGCATGACAGAAAACGTCACCTACTGTGACAAACAAGTATCATCACGGAAGTAATTTTTTAGTGTATGCTGACAAAGTCCACGGGGTAGCTTGAAACAGGACATAGAGTACACTGGCACTGCTTGTGCAACAAACTTGGTGAGCACATGTTTCCCTCCCAAGAGAGAATTGTTTTCATCCATCCCTTAACTTTGTTCCAAACACTTTCTTTGAGATATTTGAAAGCTCTATTTTTGTTGTTTCTAGACAAGTTCTCATTGTGGACATTGAGTATTCCTTTCATCTCATCCCTAATAAGCTCAGAGCATCCTTTACTAAAGAATACCGATGACTTGGAAAGGTTTATTAATTTTGTCCTGAAGCCTAACAATAAGTGTCCAACAACGAGGTTACCAAAGTTGCACCCTCACCTTCAGCCTAGACGAACAACAGGTTGTCATCTCTAAAGAGTAAATGGCTCACCAGTGGTGCCGATTCTTCCACTTTCATCTCATAAATATGAGATGGCTGATTCCGACTTTTTAAGAGGCACGAAAGGCCCTTTGCTGCCATCAAGAAAAGGTAGGGCAAGATTGGGTCTCCCAGCCGAATTTTCCTTGTAGGTCTAAATTCCTCGAGCTTCTTTCCATTAAACAAAACTGAGAATTTAACAGAGGTCACCATTTTTATCACAGAAGAGATCCAGACAGGTGCAAAACCCAGCTTGGTCATCATAACATGAAGATATGTCCATTCCAAACAAACCTCACCTACCTCTGGTTTAATCTGATCCCCTCGCGGGTCATTACAGCGGGCGAGGGCCCAGGTTGGCCCTCACATAACTTCGTCAATATATTCAACGGTCGTCCTAAAAGATTATATTCAATGGTCACACCGCGGTTTGACAGTCCAGGTTAGTATTTCCTTGACGGCCGGAGATACATGCATGATTGTTTCCTTGTGTTGATTGCGTAGTTGATCACGTCTCCCGGTTACCACAAATGTCAGCTTGACCTGCATTTCCACACGCGTTGATTACCTTGCTCATTTCTGCTAGACAAATGGACACAAAGTGGTCAAAATGCTACTTCCTCTGTTCGCAAATATAAGATGTTTTAGATATTTTAATATAAACTATATACAAACTGAAATAAGTGAACAAACATCCTAAAATATGTTTATATACATTCAACTTTAAAAAAAATTGTAACATTTTATATTTCTGAACGGAGGGAGTAACAACGATATAGCATCGAAAGCACCGCGTGTTCCAAAAGCTCGTGTTGATTTTCCGATTAATTTTCAAAAAGTACGTGTGATTGGATAGATTAATCTACTGAAACTAAATTCCGCGGGCAGTTGCTGCGAAGGGCTCAGGGCCTTGACGATGTCGTCGTCACAGACAGCATGCATGACAGCGACCAACCAACGATAATCAATTCAGGGGTAACTGCACGCATGCATGCATTGCACGTCGTTGCGGTGGGCGGCTCGGCCAAAGCCTTCGCCTTTCTACCGATTATATTTGACAAAGAAAGTAATCATATGAAACCATGCACGCACGCACGCATCGTCGACCTATAAATACCTCGTGCGTCTGCTTGGGATTGCCATCACCAGGCCATTCCATCCCACACATTAGTTTCCACATTTGCTCAAGCAGCACAGCAGCTAACGTGCGTGCATAACTTGTGGCTAGCTTCTTAGCTAATCTCCGACTGTTCACCGTCGATCTGAGCAGAGCTCGGTGAGTGGCGACGGCCGTCGGCCGACAATGGGTGTAGCTAAGATACCGGCGGTGCTTTGGTTACTTGGGGCGGTGTTAGCGCTGGGAGTTTCCGTTAGCCCCGCTCAGGGCGCCAAGACTCGCTACCACGATTTCTTTGTAAGTCTGCTTGCATTTATTCCCATTCGTTTCTGTATCTAACATCCATAAATCCACTTCTCTTAATTAACATTTGCACATGCCATCTCAGCATATGATCATAAACTTACTTGTGGCGTTCGTTCATCATATTGTGCAGATTAAGGAGAGCAATTACACGAGGCTCTGCAAGGAGAGGACTGTTCTCACCGTCAACGGGCAGTTCCCTGGCCCTACCATCTACGCGCGCAAGGGCGACCTCGTCATCGTCAATGTCTACAACCAAGGCGATAAAAACATCACCATCCACTGGTAAGTTAGCTAGTTAGCCTGGCCGCCGGCCATCCATAAACCTATTTTCTGACTCGACATATGTGTATGTTGTACACAGGCATGGTGTGGATCAGCCACGCAACCCGTGGTCCGACGGGCCGGAGTACATCACCCAGTGTCCCATCCGCCCCGGCGGCAACTTCACCTACCGGGTCATCTTGTCGGAGGAAGAGGGTACGCTCTGGTGGCACGCGCACAGCGACTTCGACCGCACCACAGTCCACGGCGCCATTGTCATCCACCCCAAGCTCGGAACCACCTTCCCTTTCAAAAAGCCACACAAGGAGATACCTGTCATCCTCGGTATATACTGCTCCATTGCTTTCATCCATGCTTATAATCAAGCTAAGTTGTTGTTAACTTGATATGTTCCATCTCATGCATGCAGGTGAGTGGTGGAATGCCGACGTGAACCATCTACTCGAGGAGGCGCAGCGAACCGGCGGCGAGATCAACATCTCGGACGCGAACACCATCAACGGACAGCCGGGGGACCTGTTCCCGTGCTCCAAGGCCGGCACCTACAAGATACCGGTGCAGCACGGCAAGACGTACCTGCTCCGGATCATCAACGCGGGGCTCTCCAACGACCTCTTCTTCGGCGTCGCCGGGCACAACCTCACCGTGGTCGGCACCGACGGCCACTACACCAAGCCGTTCGCCGTCAAGCACATCATGATTGCGCCGGGACAGACCATGGACGCACTCCTCCAAGCCAACCGCGCTGACGGCGGCCGGTATTACATGGCCGCGAGGACGTTCGCGTCCAACCCCAACATCGAGGTCAACAACAGCACCGCCACCGCCATCGTGGAATACATGGACGACGCACCGGCGCGTGGCCGGCCGGAGTTCCCTGCCAACCTTCCGGGCGTCAACGACATCGACTCGGCGACGGCATACACGGCGCAGCTCCGGTCGCTGGGCAGCAAGGACCACCCGGTGAACGTGCCGAGGAAGGTCGATGAGCGCATGCTCGTCACCATCGCCGTCAACGTGCTCCCCTGCGCGCCCAACGAGACGTGCGGGGGCCCCGGCGGCAACCGCTTAGCGGCGAGCCTCAACAACGTCAGCTTCGCGAGCCCGGCCGTCGACATCCTCGGAGCCTACTACCGCTCCGTCCGTGGCGTGTTCGACACAGACTTCCCCAACAAGCCGCCCTTCTTCTTCAACTTCACGGACGTCGACAACGACCCCGTCGAGCGCTGGGCCACCAAGCGCGGCACCAAGGTGAAGGTGGTGGAGTACGGCGCCGTCGTGGAGGTGGTGTTCCAGGACACCTCCATCCTTGGCGCCGAGAACCACCCCATGCACCTGCACGGCTTCACGTTCTACGTGGTAGGGAGAGGGTTCGGTAATTTTGACGAGCAGAAGGACCCGGCCACCTATAACTTGGTCGACCCGCCGCACCAGAACACCGTCTCCGTGCCCAAAGCTGGCTGGGCCGCAATCCGATTCCGCGCAACAAATCCTGGTGAGTCAACTATATATATTCAGGTTCTGGGCAATGGCTATGCATTCTTTGGAACGAATTAATCAAGTGCAATCTCTAATATTTTGTGTATTTGCTCTTGTTTAGGTGTGTGGTTCATGCATTGCCATTTTGATCGCCATGTGCTGTGGGGAATGAACACTGTCTTCATCGTGAAGGATGGCAAGGCTCCTGAAGCTAAAATGTTGCCTCCGCCTCCCAACATGCCTACCTGCTAAACAATCCACATGGGAAAAGGCAGACATGTGCAGGACAATCAGACCGGAAAATTGTTGTTTAGTTGACTGATTTTTATCATTGATTTATTATATTGTTTATCATTTAAGC
>NW_021225189.1:0-497 GCF_002162155.2 Triticum dicoccoides
CGGCGAGTGCGCGAATCCAAAAAATACTCCCTGCTTGCGCCAGGAGGCCCGGAGTACCCTCAAATTTAGCCTTAAGCAGGACTTTTTGGCCCTGAAAGTCAAAGAACATTATTCGTTGCTGTTTTTCAGACAAGTTTCTGAACTCAATGGCACTTCCTTTTGAAGGAAATTTGTGAGATTATGTTGCTTATAGACATTAGCCCCCGTGGTAGGGACAAACGTACCTTTCTGCAGATGCTCTATGATCCGGGCAATCTCATTTGGCCATAAATTGAAGAAAATCCAGCGGCTATATGCCTTATTCTCCTCGTTTTTGCCGGATGGCATGGTGTAACTCATGCACGTTAAAGCCAAGGACTAAAGGGCATTCCTGGCATTGGTCAATATATATGTGGAAACGAGATAGGACAAGAAATTTTGGGGTAGTTAGGCAAAAAGCGCATGACAAAATGAAGTACTTTCAAGGACTGCCATAGAATGGACAGATGCTCACTAAG
>NW_021225190.1:0-800 GCF_002162155.2 Triticum dicoccoides
CACATATTCATAATATTGAAACCAAAAGATGTAAAGTTAATAATGATAGTGCAACTTATTTATGGCACTGCCGTTTAGGTCATATTGGTGTAAAGCGCATGAAGAAACTCCATGCTGATGGGATTTTGGAATCACTTGATTATGAATCACTTGATGCTTGCGAACCATGCCTTATGGGCAAGATGACTAAAACGCCGTTCTCCGGAACAATGAAGCAAGCAACAGATTTGTTGGAAATCATACATACCGATGTATGTGGTCCGATGAAAGGCTTACAGCAGGTATCATTATTTTCTGACCTTCACAAGATGATTTGAGCAGATATGGGGATATCTACTTGATGAAACATAAGTTTGAAATAATTGAAAGGTTCAAAGAATTTTAGAGTGAAGTGGAAAAATCATCGTAACAAGAAAAATAAAGTTTCTGCGATCAGATCACGGAGACGAATATTTGAGTTACGAGTTTGGTCTTCAATTAAAACAATGTGGAATAGTTTCATAGCTCACGCCACCTGGAACACCACAATGTTATGGTGTGTCCGAACGTCGTAACCGCGCTTTATTGGATATGGTGCGATCTATGATGTCTCTTATTGATTTACCATTGTCGTTTTGGGGTTATGCATTAGAGACAGCTGCATTCACGTTAAAAGGGCACCATCTAAATCCGTTGAGATGACACTATATGAACTGTGGTTTAGCAAGAAACCCAAGTTGTCGTTTCTTAAAGTTTGGGGCTGCGATGCTTATGTGAAAAAGTTTCATCCTGATAAGCTCGAACCCAAATCGGAGAAGTGC
>NW_021225191.1:0-1704 GCF_002162155.2 Triticum dicoccoides
GCATCCATGACCCAGCATCGAACGTGTCGGTCATCAGCAAGTGGGTCCGGGCTGTAGCACTGGGCTAGCAGGACTCCGGTAAACCGGGCTGTAGCGGGCTAACAGGCCTCCGGTACTCAATGCGTGACATTTCCCCGAAGGGACAGACACAGGAACGAAGAAGGACACATGCCGGCCAGCCTAAGTGTTCCGGAGCAGTAGCAAGCTACCATGGCTCAGTGGAGACACTAGGAGACATTTCCCGGTAAGAGAGGCTACTAAAGATAAACAACTAGATAGTCAGATCCCACACATACCAAGCATTTCAATCATACACACAATATGCTCGATATGTGCAAATACAACAAGGCATCACAACATGACTCTAAGACACAAGTACTTTATTTAAGGCTCAGAGAGCCATACATAACATACACATAGGTACGGGTCACACGACCCAGCATTCAAGTCATACAGTCATACAAACCAACAGCGGAAGTAACTTGTCTGGGTACAAACAACTAGTAAAATAAAAGAGGCTTGGAAAGCCTAGCTATACTACGTGGTCCTTCACAAGCTCAGGATCACCACCTGGGCCTTAGCCTACTCATTGATGTCAACGTCTACGAAGAACCCATCAAAAGGTGTTGCAGCGTCTTCTGTAAAAATGTAAATTATAGCAACATGAGTACAAAGGTACTCAGCAAGACTTACATCAGATCCTACATACATGCACATTATCAAGAAGGGTTGGTGGAGTTGTTGCAGCAAGCCAGCTTTGACTCTTGGCTAGGCTATCCTACGAGACTCCAACTTGAAATGGTTTTGCGCACACGAGTCCACTACTCACCACTTCAATACACTACCGAGGATCCACCTCCGTCTTCCTACGGAAGAGCCATCCTTGGCACTCACACTTATCTTGAGGCTTTTAGTAGTTTCCATTTACTTGTCTATGAACTGTATAGGCAACCAAGTAGTCCTTTACCGCGGACGCGGCTATTCGAATAGATCATGATAACCCTGCAGGGGTGTACTTCTTCATACACGCTCTCACCACTTACCGTCGTTTACACGACATGTACTCGGCAACCTTCAAGCGGAAGCCCAACGTGGGTTTCGGCCACGACCTACCTAATCACCTAAGTCTCCAATCCAGGTTTATCGCCTATCTAGGTTCCATCCGCAGGGAGTCCGGCCGAGGTTTCCCATACGGCCCCGAACGATGTGTACAGGGGTCCGTGACAACTAACGGGTGCCCGGTATTCCCGGCCACGTACCTACCGCATCACAGCCCACCCCTACGGTCAGCGCTGTCCACGGCCTCCAGTAGGCTACAAACACCAGAAACTACTTGCAACTCTTGGACGGAGAACTAGGGTGAATAAGAAGCCGAGAGGGTCCATTGGTTTCGGGCCCAATGCATGGTAGTAGCTGATTCTTAAATCACACATACAGATCTCAGTGCTTAAGGTCGGCTTCAATGAAACAACCCACCATGTACTCCTACATGGCCTCTCATCGATACCTTTACCAAATCGTGTTCACCACACCACTCTCATTACCGACATGATCATTTCACTCTAGCCCATCACCCAGATGAACCAGACCTGACACGACTCTAAGCATAGCAGGCATAGCAAGGTAGGAACAACACATACATATGGCTCAATCAACTCCTACACATGCTAGTGGGTTTCATCTAGTTACTGTGGCAATGACAGG
>NW_021225192.1:0-3519 GCF_002162155.2 Triticum dicoccoides
CGCTTCTGAGGACCAGCACCGGATGAGGAACCCAAGTCACGGCCATGCTTGCGTGTTGCTTCATAATCAGTCTGACTAGTCTCAGCACTGATGGCCTTGTTAACAAGCTTCTGAAAAGATGTGCACTCATGCAGACGGAGGTCGCGGCGAAGCTCAGGACTAAGTCCCTTACGGAACCTTGCTTGCTTCTTGGCATCAGTAGAAACTTCCTCCGTTGCATAACGGGCAAGGTTACCAAACTCCCTGCTGTAAGCGTCAACAGAGAGTCGACCTTGAGTGAAACTACAGAACTCCTCACATTTACGGTCCATGAGACCCTCCAGAATGTGATGTTCACGGAAAGCCTCGCTGAATTCAGCCCAAGTAGTGACATGGTCCGCTGGGCACATAGCTCCATAATTTTCCCACCAGAGACTGGCGGGGCCTTCAAGATGATATGCAGCAAAGGTGACCTTGTCAGCCTCAGCTACTAGCGCAGAACACAGTTTGTGAGAAATACTGCGAAGCCAGTCATCAGCGTCGAGAGGCTCGATGGAGTGGTGGAACGTGGGTGGATGTAACTTGATGAAATCACTGAGTGACACCAAGTTAGTCCTCTGATGGTGTCCTGTGTTCTGTTCAATACGCTCCAACAAACGGTTGGTCTCCCGCTTGTTTCTCTCAGCCTCTAGCATAACTTCTGCCAGAGAGGGAGGGTGAGGCAGATTTGTTTCCCCAACTCTGCTGCCTTCGGCCTGCTCTGGGGGAGCAGGGTTGTTGCGGGTGTTGACCATCCTAGGGAAAACAAGACAATGGTTTAGTCCAAAATGACAAGATTCCGACATAGAATGTAGAATGTAATGGACAACTCAGAATGCAAGATGATCATCCGTATGACATGGTAGATACAGAAACTACTTCTTTTATTCCATCGTCATACACACCATACGAGGTTTAGTACAAGACCAACAAGTACTACTATGGTGAGAGGAGGATTACATCTCATCAGAGGCATCCCAAGCTCCTATACATTATTTTTTTTACACCCCCGGAATTACTACACGCTAAGTCATATTCCACAAGTCACGCAGGACGGTGGAAATACAACTATTACAATACCTAGTGGATTTACTACTATCTCAGTCATCTCCGTAGTAGTTCTCATAGAAGTCTCCTCCATAACCTGGAAGTTCAACGTGAGCATCCGGAAACAAACGGTCCTGAGGAGCCTGTGGACCAAAAGGGCTAGGGTGAGGTCTTGGACCAACAAACGGTGGCCTACAAGGACCACGAGGTGGGGTGATGCCTCCCACATCACGCCAATCCATCATGTCCGGCAGAGCAGACCTAACAGGATACAGATCTCTCATATCCATGCATCCAGCTTGCACAGCCGGTGCAAACCGAGTCAAGGTGGCCCAATGATCAGCACGTGTGTTGAAAAGCTCCATTCTCAAGGCCCGATTCTCTCAGTCCTTGTCCTCGAGCAACTCAGCAGTGGTGCGAGTTAGTGAGTCCTCCTGACTGGGGTCAGCATAGATAGCCCGGAGATATCCGTACGCTCCAGGAAGTGAAGCTGGCATATACAGGAAGTCGGTGTTGCGAAGCAGGCCAGACCTGACTCGCATGATGGTCATCATAGAATAAGCCGCATCTTGCACAGCCATCTCAATAGTAACACCAAGCCCATAGGAACAGTGAAGAGCCTCGGTAGAACCAGGATAAGAGGGAAATATCCGGACGGTGCAAAGATACTGGCTTTGGTTAAAATCTCGAAACTGCTCTTCGACCGTGTATTCGGGATACCAACGGTAACCCGTCTCGATCATCACTCGGACTAACATAGACGTATGACCGGTCACACCAATGCATCGGGTCAGGCGAACCACTTGATTTTGGTCGCGAGTGGCCATCTGAAAGCACAACCATAATGCAAAGGCATTAGAATTTCTAGCAAAATTTTGACAGCATAACGGCTGTAAATGCTCAAGAAGGGTTTGAGACATTTATCAAAAAATTGCATAGACACCCAACAATATCATATCAAGATTCTGGGTTCAATTTATCAGCATAACAAGGTAGTAGAGCTGAACTAGGCTTGTAGTCATCAAACCTATAAGGTACTACTGATTTGTAACACGTGAACCTGATAGAGAGAGAAGATCCTAATCCTTAATCCCCGGTAGAAGAATGGACTGACTCAGATCAGAATGCCATGAGGTAAAGAAGTAAAAAGAGCCTTACGTACCATCCCACAATCAATTCCCCTACATATAACTAAAGCATTTCTAGAATCAACATCGACCAGTTTGGCTTGGAGAACCTACAGGCAGTCCGGCTCTGATGCCAACGCTGTCAGGACCCCGACTCAATGTCACATCGATCTAGCCTGTAACACCTCATATCACTTGGCGGCCTCACGCACGGTATTCCCACGGGTGTCGCCTTACCTTTGCCCGGGACCGTTTGCACCTTTTGGCTCATGTATATGACGATGTCGCTAGCATCCATATGATAAGGAGCCCGGGCTGACATGACTAGTCGTAAACCCAAAGTGGCACAGACTTACAGGGACAGGCATCCATGACCCATCATCGAACGTGTCGGTCATCAGCAAGTGGGTCTGGGCTGTAGCACTGGGCTAGTAGGACTCCGGTAAACCGGGCTGTAGCGGGCTAACAGGGCTCCGGTACTCAATGCGTGACATTTCCCCGAAGGGACAGACACAGGAACGAAGAAGGACACATGCCGGCCAGCCTAAATGTTCCGGAGCAGTAGCAAGCTACCATGGCTCAGTGGAAACACTAGGAGACATTTCCCGGTAAGAGAGGCTACTAAAGATAAACAACTAGATAGTCAGATCCCACACAAACCAAGCATTTCAATCATACACACAATATGCTCGATATGTGCAAATAAAACAAGGCATCACAACATGACTCTACGACACAAGTACTTTATTTAAAGGCTCAGAGAGCCATACATAACATACATACAGGTACGGGTCACACGACCCACATTCAAATCATACAGTCATACGAACCAGCAGCGGAAGTAACTTGTCTGAGTACAGACAACTAGTAAAATAAAAGAGGCTTGGAAAGCCTAGCTATACTACGTGGACCTTCACAAGCTCAGGATTACCACCTGGGCCTTAGTCTAACCCGTCGATGTCAACGTCTACGAAGAACCCATCAGAAGGGGTTGCAGCGCCTTCTGTAAAATGTAAATTATAGCAACATGAGTACAAAGGTACCCAGCAAGACTTACGTCAGATCCTACAAACATGCACATTATCAAGAAGGGTTGGTGGAGTTATTGCAGCAAGCCAGCTTTGACTCTTGGCTAAACTATCCTACGAGACTCCAAATGGTTTTGCGCACACGAGTCCACTACTCACCACTTCAATACACTACCGAGAATCCACCTCCGTCTTCCTACGGAGGGCCATCCTCGGCACTCACGCTTATCTTGAAGCTTTTAGTAGTTTCCAGTTTACTTGTCTATGAACTGTATAAGCAACCAAGTAGTCCTTCACCG
>NW_021225193.1:0-803 GCF_002162155.2 Triticum dicoccoides
GATCAAAATAATCAGTAAATGCATGGAAAATAACAAATGAAGTCAGAAGGGGTTGTAAATTGATGATGTGGCTTTGAATGATGCATTTTGAACACAGAAAACACAAGGGGGTTCAAATAGGTTCAAAAGAAATGAAATCCCTATGTAATAGACGAATTTCCATATGAAACCCTGATACTTCGAAGGAGATTGTCTGTTTTGTACACGAAGTGCATCCAGTTTTTGCCGTAAGCCTCTCTACTTTCTTGCACATGCTATGTGGGTGAAATGATGATACCATGCCAACTTGGAACCATTTCAAAGTTCATTTCAAATGCTTTTCAATTTCATGGTCTTATAGATCAAAATAATCAGTAAATGCATGAAAATAACAAATGAAGTCAGAAAGGGTTGTAAATTGATGATGTGTCTTTGAATGGTGCATTTTGAACACAGAAAAACAAGGGGGTTCAAATAAGTTCATAAGAAATGAAATCCCTTTGTAACAGACGAGTTTCCGTATGAAACCCTGATACTTCGAAGGAGATTGTCTATTTTGTACACGAAGTGTATCCAGTTTTTGCCGTAAGCCTCTCTACTTTCTTGCACATGCTATGTGGGTGAAATGATGATACCATGCCAACTTGGAACCTTTTCATAGTTCATTTCAAATGCTTTTCAATTTCATGGTCTTATAGATCAAAATAATCAGTAAATGCATGAAAATAACAAATGAAGCCAGAAAGGGTTGTAAATTGATGATGTGGCTTTGAATGGTGCATTTTTAAATCGGAAAAACAAGGGGGTTCAAATAAGTTCAAAAG
>NW_021225193.1:813-1633 GCF_002162155.2 Triticum dicoccoides
ATGCCAACTTGGAACCTTTTCAGAGTTCATTTCAAATGCTTTTCAATTTCATGGTCTTATAGATCAAAATAATCAGTAAATGCATGAAAATAACAAATGAAGCCAGAAAGGGTTGTAAATTGATGATGTGGCTTTGAATGGTGCATTTTTAAATCGGAAAAACAAGGGGGTTCAAATAAGTTCAAAAGAAATGAAATCCCATTGTAACAGACGAGTTTCCGTATGAAACCCTGATACTTCGAAGGAGACTGTCTGTTTTGTACACGAAGTGCATCCAGTTTTTGCCGTAAGCCTCTCTACTTTCTTACACATGCTATGTGGGTGAAATGATGATACCATGCCAACTTGGAACCTTTTCAGAGTTCGTTTCAAATGCTTTTCAATTTCATGGTCTTATAGATCAAAATAATCAGTAAATGCATGAAAATAACAAATGACGTCAGAAATGGTTGTAAATTGATGATGTGTCTTTGAATGGTTCATTTTGAACACAGAAAAACAAGGGGGTTCAAATAAGTTCAAAAGAAATGAAATCCCTTTGTAACAGACGAGTTTCCGTATGAAACCCTGATACTTCAAAGGAGACTGTCTGTTTTGTACACGAAGTGCATCCAGTTTTTGCCGTAAGCCTCTCTACTTTCTTGCACATGCTATGTGGGTGAAATGATGATACCATGCCAACTTGGAACCTTTCAGAGTTCATTTCAAATGCTTTTCAATTTCATGGTCTTATAGATCAAAATAATCAGTAAATGCATGAAAAATAACAAATGAAGTCAGAAGGGGTTGTAAATTGATGATGTGGCTTTGAATGATGCAT
>NW_021225194.1:0-962 GCF_002162155.2 Triticum dicoccoides
TGAAAGAACCAACCGCAACCTTAACCTTTTTATGCTCATTGAAATTATGGGAAGCAAATATATTTTTTATGTCGAACTCCCATTCAATATATAAAGCAGGTTTAAAACGGCCATTAAATGGTGGTATAGATACATTAACCTGATCATGTGCATTTGGATGTTTGTGCACCTCTCGTGACGGTTGTGGTATTTGCAAAGGTGGTGGCACGTCTCCCGCGATCGACAAAGCCCATGAATTGACTCTGGATCCTGTCATGATTAGTAGAACAAGAAACAAAACCCAAAAATAATGTTCCTATAACTACTAGGATGTGGTGGTAAAACGCTCACAGTAAAGCAAATATCAATGTCTTACAAGTTCTTACCATGCAGCAGGCGGTGATCGGCAACCAGTGGTGTCAAGTAACTCCGAATATTGAGTAAAGCGATTGCCAGGGGAGCGTGCGTATACACGGTGTAGAAATATGTGGAGCTGGGTCGGCTATATATGGTAGCAAAAGATTAGCAATAATCAATTCAAAGATGCAATATTGAATAAACGCTCAACGACGGTACTGTGCTGGTCCTAGGCTAGACCGTACTAGAGACGCGAGCCTAGAACACTAATGAGGTCACGGCGTAGCACAACTAGCATCAATGAAGGATACTAAGTAGCTCTTGACAGCAAGATATAAGTGAATATCACAACGGCAGTGAAGATAATGATGAAAAACAACTGCCAAGCAGGATATACAACAACTCTCTCTCCAACTTTCCTCTTGAAAAGTTTAAGACAATTTTCTGATAAATTCTTTCAAAGAATGCTATTAACTCAAGCTTTCCAATGCAAAAAGAATCACTCAATTCCGAGTTGATATGAGGAGTCAAAGAATTCTAAAGCTGGCCTGAAAAATTGGAACAAGCTGTGTTCATGAACTTCGGAGGGCAAAAAGACCTATTTAGAAGCCGATTTTGAGGTGTCA
>NW_021225195.1:0-452 GCF_002162155.2 Triticum dicoccoides
GATACACAACCATCACCAAACAATGTGCAACAATATGATGCATGCATGAAACATGGCAATATGAGTGTGTTGGGCTAATGCAACTAAAACCAGAAGGGTTTGAACAAATTTGAATCAAGGATTCAAATTTCAGATTCAAATATGGCCTTTTAAAGTGCTTTTCCTTGTTCTGCTTAAAACATCAATTTAACTTGGTTGATCATGCATGAAAATAGTACAGATGGATAGATTGGATTTTTCTGATTATTTTTCATATATAATTTGTCCAATTTGGAGTTACAGAATAAAAGTTATGAATTTTTGAAGTTTAAATTATATTCTGGAATTTCCTGATTTAAATTAAATCCAGAAAATCAATTACTGCGTCAGCCTGACGTCAGTGTGACGTCAGCAGGTCAACGGAACAGGTCTGGGTCAAACCTGACAGTGGGTCCCGCATGTCAGGGTGATTA
>NW_021225196.1:0-6090 GCF_002162155.2 Triticum dicoccoides
CTGTAGCTATCACAAAATCAGTCTCGTCCCGATCAGTTTTTCCGTTTGCTAAAGTTACATCGCTACGTTTCGCTAAGTAGGATCGATCCAGCCAGGTGCACGTACAAGGTTCACGGCAAGCTACGCATACGGCCGGAATCAATTAAGTTGTGTGCTTGCCTGCTTCTTGAGGCTAGCGTAGCACGTACGTGTACATTGTTGATCCTGGGTGATCTTATATAGAGATCAAAAGCTAACAATCGGTATCTAGAGCCTCGACGATCTACGATCTACGATGACGGACAGCGACAAGGAGTCGGTCAAGTCCGGCAACGGCGGTTTCAAGGCGAACAAGATCAGCGGCAATGTGAAGAAGGGCGGCAAGTCAGCAACCAGTGGTGGCGGAACGGGCGGCGCCAACGTACAGGCGCATCGCAACATCCCCATCCAGTACTCGATGCTCACCGACGCCAACTACGGCATGTGGGCAGTGAAGATGAAGATCATTCTCCGAACCCTTCGAGTGTGGGAGGCCATCACGGACGACGACGTCGACAAGGAGTGCGACGAGGTGCCATGGCCGCCATAGCCCAGTCTGTACCAGATTCCGTGCTGATGACATTGGCGGAGTTCGAGACAGCAAGAGAGGCGTGGAATGCACTCAAAGAGATGAGGATCGGAGAAGATCGCGTCACCAAGGCTCGGGCACAAGTGCAGAAGCGCCAATTTCACAAGTTGCAGATGGAGGAAACTGAATCGGTGAACGACTATGCCATGCGTCTGACTACATTGGTGGGAGAGATCCGCGCGCTTGGTGCAAAGCTCAAGGAGATCGAGATTGTGGAGAAGTTTTTCAGTTCGGTGACTGATAAATTCACGTACATCATTGGCACGCTCGAGCAGCTTTACGACATCGACGACATGACCATAACGGAGGCGATCGGACGCTTGCGGACATGGGAAGAGAATGCTCGTGGTTGTCGGAAAGGCACAACGGGCATGATATTCTATCTTGGCCCAAATCCTATCAGCTGGAATTCTCAGAAGCAAAAGGTGGTTGCACTGTCTTCATGCGAGGCAGAATACATAGCAGCAAGCACGGCGGCTTGTCAAGCAGTGTGGCTGAGAAGACTCCTAGCTGATCTTGCAAAGCGGGAGGTGCAGAAAGTGTCATTGAAGATCGACAACCAAGCTGCAATCTCATTGTGCAAAAATCCGGTTTATCACGAAAGGAGCAAGCACATAGATACCCGGTTTCATCACATCCGGGAGTGCATTGAGGAAGGGATGATCGAGGTTCAGCATGTGAATGCAAAGGATCAGCTTGCCGATATTCCCACGAAGTCTCTCGGGCGACAGAAGTTCTTGGAGATGCGAGAAAAGATCGGCGTCCAAACTGTAAAGTGAGGACATCATGTTTAAGGGGGTGAATGTTAGAATTAACCACGATAGGTTAGCTTGTCCAGCACGGACTTGTACTACGTCACCGACTCGTATAGCTGTACTAGTTGGCTTCTAGTATATATATACGTGTATCCCCTTGTAAAAAATCATCAGAAAAGTTCAAAGCAATAAAAAAACCAAGGCACGTCAAGAGCCTTTGGCAATCACCAAAATATTTTTCCTCTGTCCAGGTTCGATCGCAAGTTTCCGTCGAGAGCGTCGCCGGCTACACACGTACATACGAGCACGTACAGCCAATAATCGATTAAGCTGCCAGCTTGGTTGCTTGTTCGGCTAGCTTTGCACGTACGTTGTGTAGCTTCTGGGCAATTTGGTCTAGCGATCAAAAGCCAACAATTGGTATCAGAGCTCGAGGAGACCAAGATTGTGGAGAAGTTTTTCAGTTCGGTGACTGATAAATTCACGTACATCATTGGCACGATCGAGCAGCTTTACGACATCGACGACATGACCATAACGGAGGCGATCGGACGCTTGCGGACATGGGAAGAGAATGCTCGTGGTTGTCGGAAAGGCAAAGGAGGAGGTGGTGACCAACTCATGTACTCACGCGCAGATTGGGAGTCCCCAAGTAGCAAAGGAAGGCGCAACGTTGGCGAAGGCTCAAGCAACGCGAAGCGCGGCGGACAAACCAAAGAAGGCAAAGGAAAAGGCAAGCCACAAGGTCGTGGTAAGGCAGGCCGATCTAAAGAGCGGAAGCCACGGAACTTGGATATGTCCGAGGTCAAGTGCTATAACTGCAACGAGATGGGTCACTTTGCAAAGGATTGTCCGGAGCCTAACAAACGGGAGATCAAGGCAAATTTGGCGAAGCAGGAAGACGAACGTCCAGGTCTTCTGATGGCCGAAGTTTGTGATCTCGTCCAAACGATGGTTGCAAAACCAAACCGGAAGGTGCTACTTCATGAGAAAAAAGTAACACCAAAGTTATCCGGGAACCAGAACGTGTCGTGGTATCTCGACACGGGTGCCAGTAACCACATGACGGGGTGCAAGGAGAAGTTCCTCGAGCTGGAATATGATGTTCAAGGCTCGGTCAAGTTCGGTGATGGTTCAAATGTGGAGATTTGCGGGCAAGGTTCTGTCCTCTTCGAGGGTCTCACAGGAGAACATCGCATACTCACCGGAGTGTACTACATCCCACGGCTTCGAAACAACATCATCTCTGTCGGAAAACTTGACGAGAATGGATGCAAGGTGGATATCGAGAACGGAGTGATGACGATCTTCGACAACCTCCGAAACGTGCTAGCGCGTGTGAATCGGACGCGGAACATGCTCTATATCCTCAACCTTGATCAATCTCAACCGGAGTGTTGGCTCGCCAAGAGTGATGATGATTCGTGGTTATGGCATGCTAGATTTGGACACGTTAACTTCTACGCCTTGAAGAAGATGTCGAAGATGGAGATGGTATCTGGGATGCCGTTTATCGACCATGTTGATCGAGTATGTGATGGGTGCTTGGTTGGAAAACAGCACCGCAGGCCGTTCCCTGCTCAGTCTACCTATCGTGCAAGTGATGCACTCGAGCTGCTCCATGGTGATCTATGTGGCCCTATCACCCCAGCAACTCACGGAGGAAAGAAGTACTTCTTCCTTGTGGTAGATGACTACTCGAGATACATGTGGGTCGTTCTCCTACGATCTAAAAATGAGGCGTTTGAAGCGTTCAAGAAGCTGAAGGCTGCAACAAAGATGGAACACAAGCTGAAGGTTCGCGCTCTACGGAGAGATCGCGGCGGAGAGTTTACGTCGAACGAGTTCAATGACTATTGTGAGAAGATTGGCATAAAAAGGTTCCTGACGGCACCTTATACGCCACAGCAGAACGGGGTTGTTGAAAGGCGCAATCGAACCGTCGTTGACATGGCGAGAAGTTTACTCAAGAGCAAGAACTTGCCGGGGACTTTTTGGGGAGAAGCTGTCTCGACGGCGGTCTATCTTCTCAATCGGGCTCCAACGAAGGCGGTGATCGGCAAGACTCCATATGAAGCAATTTACGGACGTAAGCCGAATGTGTCTCATCTATGGACATTTGGGTGCGTGGCGCATGTGAAGATGGCAGAGCCGCATCTCTCAAAGCTTGCCGATCGTAGCACCAAGATGGTGTTCATCGGATACGAGAGGAGTTCCGGCACCAAGGCATACCGCTTCTACGATCCACAAACCAAGCGTCTACGAATTTCACGTGACATCGTGTTTGAAGAAAACCAAGCGTGGAATTGGAGCGCAGCAGCCAACGATGCTCCAAACAGTAACATATTCACAGTTGAATTTCCAACTGATGATGATGCAGGGGAGGATGTCCAGGTGGTCGGCAAGACGCACAACCAAGGTGACCGCAATGGTAGTGATCACCATGGTGCCGACACCGACGACGACGCGCATGGGTCGCAAGGTGATAGCGACAACGACGCGCACGACACGGGCGGAGATCTCGACAATGATGCGCATAGTGACGATGACAATCAACATGATGGTCACGGTCACGACGACTACGCCGACGACGAGGATGCCAACGACCCGGCATCTACCACGCCCGAGACTCAACGGTCTTCCTTAAGTGCATCGACACCGACACAATTTGTGTCGCCCCCTTCGCAAGCCACAACGGATTCTTCCGGGCCTCGTCGCTACAAGACCCTCATGAAAGTCTACAAGTACGCAAAGCCAGTTACGATCGAGTACTCCGATTTGTGTTTACTCGGAGTTGAGGAGCCGGCGAACTTCGTAGAGGCGAGCAAAAGTTCAAGTTGGATGGACGCCATGGATGAGGAGATTAAGGCGATCGAGAGCAATGGTACGCGGACTTTGGTAACCCAACCTCCGAACCAAAAGGCCATAGGTTTGAAGTGGGTTTACAAGTTGAAGAAGGACACGAAGGGTGCCATTGTGAAGCACAAGGCAAGACTCGTCGCAAAGGGCTACGTACAACGTCAAGGAGTTGACTATGAGGAGGTGTTTGCACCGGTTACTCGAATCGAGACGGCGAGAGTGCTCCTAGCTTTGGCAGCACAAGAGGATTGGAAGGTTCATCATATGGATGTTAAATCTACTTTCCGCAACGGTGACCTCACAGAAGAATTGTACGTGGAACAACCCCTCGGCTACGAGAAGAAAGGCGAAGAAGAGAAAGTTTACAAGCTCAAGAAGGCACTTTACGGAAAGCAAGCGCCAATTGCTTGGAACTCAACCTTAGACCGAAGTTTGGTCTCGCACAGGTTCAAAAGATGTCTCCTCGAGGATGCAAAAGACACTCAACCAAGCACCAAAGTATAGGTGAAGGTTGAAGACAGGACCAGCGAGAAGCGCTGGCGTCAAGCTACGGATGAGCCGACGACAGCAAAGACGTTCCCTGAAATGCTACGTGAAACGGCAAAAGCAATGCCAAGGATAGTATCGATGAGTAGTAGTAATCGCATTTGGGATCCAGGTCGCATCGGAGGACGTCATGTTTAGGGGGGTGAATATTAGGATTAAACCCGACGTCCACGTATACGTCTGTATACGTCTCCGAGTAGTACTGCCAACTAGGAACGGAGTAGGTCTCGGTCTGTTTAGCTCCTTTATATTCCTGTGTAACCCCACGTTGTAATCATACCGCAAAAAGCAAAGCAATACAAAGAAAGACAGGAGCGACACGCTCCTGTAGCTATCACAAAATCAGTCTCGTCCCGATCAGTTTTTCCGTTTGCTAAAGTTACGTCGCTACGTTTCGCTAAGTAGGATCGATCCAGCCAGGTGCACGTACAAGGTTCACGGCAAGCTACGCATACGGCCGGAATCAATTAAGCTGTGTGCTTGCCTGCTTCTTGAGGCTAGCGTAGCACGTACGTGTACATTGTTGATCCTGGGTGATCTTATATAGAGATCAAAAGCTAACAGGAGGCACCTACCCATACTCGGTGACTGATGCCGAGCTAGGAGTAGGGGCGAGCCTCTACTCTTCCTACCATGGCCGAGTGTGCTATGAAGTGAGTGATGGACGGTGTCTCGCGACAGGGATGCCGTGGCGGCAGCCCTAGATGGTGGTCCACATGGTTTGCTCGTCAGCGGGCACCAGTGCGGCGTTAGTGGCTCTCCTCATTGATTGCATGGGTGACGGGAGGTGTAGCAGTTGGTGGCTCGGTCATGCTCTCTATCCTCTCAGTGGAGTCGCCCTGATCCGGATCTAGGGATCTGACCTCATAGCACTCATCTTGGTGACCTCGTGGCGGCACGTGTAAGTTGCCGAGAGAATGCTCCGTGCCATGGCGCTAACGATGGTGACACCCATGGGTGTCGTGCACTTCTTGAGGACATCATCAAGTTTCGTTTCTCCGTGCCAGGGCTCCGGGTGAAGACATATGTCTGTTCTGGACTCGGCATCGGCAATGCTCTTTGTTGTTGCTCCTCTTGAGGGCGTAGTCGTGGAACTTAGGTGTACTAGATAGTAGTGTAGCAGCTTGTCATACTTGCCTTCCACATTGCCATTGTAGAAGCCACCTCTGATCAACTTCTAACTGTTACGGACAATGTCATATGTAGTTAGTAGGATACCACCTTCCTGTAGAAGAGATGTCTTAAAATAGCTGACATGACTCATTAAAATATGTTGAATGATGAGATATTCTTATAAATAGCTAATGCTCAATAGGGGAGCTT
>NW_021225197.1:0-474 GCF_002162155.2 Triticum dicoccoides
AGGTGTCGTCCTCTGCCAACTCGACGACGAGGATGCGGGATAGGCATCGTCCACGTCGATGCGGGAAAATTGCTTTAACTAAAAAAATAGCAACAAGTTCTTACTAACTAGCTCTATTAATTCAACTAGTTCTTACTAAAAATAAACTTACTATAAATAAAAATATTCTAGTACCTAGTTCTTACTAACTAATTAGTACCTAAGAACTACTGCCCTAATTACCATCTAATTTGATGAACCTATAGGGGTGGAAAGTGGTAGCAGATATTCCAATTATCCAACTATAAAGTGAAATAAGTGGTCAAATTTTACTTGTTTTATGATTCATCTTAGAAATTTGATTCGTTTCCACCCTTACATGAACCCTAACTCATTTGAGCCGCATCCGCATCCGATTCGTTTCCACCCTAACTAATTTGATGGAGGTAGAAACCCTAGGCAGAGGTAGGGGAGAGGGAGGAGCAGGCGTGCTCA
>NW_021225198.1:0-444 GCF_002162155.2 Triticum dicoccoides
GCGTTTATGGGATCCAGTGAACTATACGTAACAAATTCAGGAAAATTTTAAGCAGCATAGACACAATCTTTTGTTTTTAGTGGCAATTGAGTGATAGGAGTAGAGTTTGTTTTAGTGTTTAAGTCAACCTGATTTAGGAATTGATATGAGACAACATTTATGGGATTCAGTGCTGCTTAACGCCTAAGCGTGCCTAAGCGCAGCCTTTTCCAATAGAGCGGATCAGTACCACCCTCAGCGACGGTCCTCATTGACAAAGAAAAATCATGGCCAACCAAACAAGCTCCAGCAGCTGCACCAGGGCGTCCATGGCTATTGCACATAGGTGTTGGTAGCCTCGCACCGCATGCCATCACTTGCTTATAGGTCGCCCAAGGTGTCGGCTAGAGTATATATATAGTCAGTGGCGGAGCTACTTGGGGGCCAACCTGGGCCATGCCCCCC
>NW_021225199.1:0-392 GCF_002162155.2 Triticum dicoccoides
GATACTTCAAAGACTAACGAACAGATGTGGAAACTGTTGTGGAAGCTCAAAGTGTTACCAAAGGTACGCGTCTTCTGGTGGAGGGTCGTCCGAGGCATTCTTCCTGATGAATGTACGCTTAAGGTCCGGCATATACGTCAGATTAGCAGATGTAATGTCTGTTTTGCGATGGATGAGGACTTGATGCACGCGCTAGTGCATTGCTCTCATGCGAAATTGTTTTGGGAACAAGCATATGAGTTACTTGGTGTTCGTAGACCTCACTTGCACCCAGATACATGGTCCAGAGATATAATTTGTGACACCCAGTTCACAGATATTGAGAGAGCTCAAATGATCTCCATTATGTGGGCAATATGGCACTCCAGGAACAGAATTACTCATGAGGGAGA
>NW_021225200.1:0-3062 GCF_002162155.2 Triticum dicoccoides
AGTAGTTTGATGTAAGAACATGGTGTGATAGGCAGATGTAGTATGTACCAAAAACAGGAAGGCATGTCATATTCACATGTATAATGTGTAAGCTAAGGAGATGCAATTTAACAAATTAGGAGCATTGATGAGGGATACACAAGAGAAGTAGTTTGATGTAAGAACATGGTTAATAGAAAGACGTAGTATGTACCAAAAACAGGAAGGCATGTCATATTCACAGGTATAATATGTTAACTAAGCAGATGCAATTTACCCTAATTAGAAGCATTACAAGGTAGACACCATATGCAACATGCAACCACATATCACACTACCAAGTAAGAGCAAGCACCTGCGATGGTGGTGTGGGGGAATTGCGGTGATTAACTAGAGAGCTACGTTGACTATCTTCATTTAGCCTTGCTGTTTCTTGAGAAGCATGTGGGGAGGATGACACTGCACTCTTTAAACGAGTAGGGCGTCTCACAGTAACCCACCCGGGTGACTGTCTCATTATAAGTGACCGACGAGGGATACAAAAGAGCATTAGTTTAATGTACGAACATGGTTAATAGACATATGTTGTATGTATCAAAAACAGGAAGGCATGTCATTATCAAAGGTATAATGTGTAAAGTAAGCAGATGCAATTTAACCAAATTGGAAGCAATACAAGCTAGACACCATATGCAACATGCAACCACATTTGACAGCGCGAAGTTAAAGCAAGCACCTGGGATGGTTGTGTGTGGCAATTGAGATCATCAACTGCAGAGCTACTTTTACTGTCTCCAACTGCTGACACTGCACCCATTAGAGCGTTGAAACGCTTACTGCTTATCTTCGAATTACACTGGAGCGACTTCTGTCTTTTCTTTTCTGCATTCATCAACACTGCGTCAGAGTCTGAAATACCCATGCATAAGAAAACAATAGTGTGAGTATGGGTGAAGTGTGTGCACAATTAGTACAGTGTAAAGGTAGAAGATAGTAGGTCGGTGAGAAATAAATGACGGGAGACATATGATAGCTCTACAACATGCATGGCACACTCAATTACTATAGGATTCTATGAAAATAACAGCCGACTGAAAGCAAATAGGTCAATCCATTTTTTCTGCACCGTCCGATGTACAAAGAACGGGGAGATCGCCTTCATCTACCTCCAGCCAGTCAGTGTTGACGATCTTCCTCGAAACGCTAGCGACCACCAGCCCAGTATTCCTCCCCTGCCTGCGCCCTCTCCTCGACCTCACCGCACCGTCGTGCTTGGCACTGCCCCCCCGGCCATCCTTTCAAGCCCCTCCGACCTCCAGATCGGGCTCAAGCAGCTCCTGCGCCCCACACCCCTATGATAGACACCGATGCGCCGCTTCCCCGGGGAATAGGCGGACTAGGTGCTCCACGTGCCTAAGCGGGTGCTGCTTCTTTTAATTGCGGTTCGACTGACCCTGAATTGAAATCCAGGCGGGCTACTAACCTCTAGCAAAGGTGAAATAGTAAAATGGAGGAAACCTTGTGCATTTAGTATCACAAAGAAGATGCAGTAAGAAGCGCTCAACTAGTTTCTTTCGTGGGATGAATACGGTATGAGCGGAGACGTAAGATTTGCACGAATAAGGGAAGAGGAGTACCTCTTTCTGCTGGTAGTGATGTGTTCTCCTTCTGTTTTTCCGACGATCTTGTTGTTCGCCGGAAACCAGAAGTTGTGGAGGATGGTGCAGCCTTGGACGAACCCATGGCCAAGTTGTTGAGTGTGGTGCGGTGGCTATCTGTCGGTGGCGGGGAAGCAGATCCGAGGCGGCGAACGACGGCATAGCGGGAACAACTCCGGTGCGGTGGACGGTTGCGACAGTGGAGCCGCATCAGTGAGGCGTAGGACGGCGTGGTCGGAGTGGTTCTGGTACGGCGCACGTCGGCGTCGGCGTCGTGGAGGCAGCTCTGCCTCGGCTTCAGTTGCTAAGTCCTTGAGGGCGTTGCGGTTGCGGTTGCGTTGGACGACGATGTCGGGGTACCGGCTCCGGCGTGATGAAGGAGGGCGGCGGTGGATTGGCCGCTATGGGGTGGAGGACGGAGGAGGTTGGGGTTTTGCGGTTGGTGGAGAGGGCGTTTTCGCGCCCATGGAGTATGAATGGGGAAACGGAGGGAGGCGGTGAACTAAGGGGGAACAATGTTTCGGTTTGAGACGCGCTTGTTTGAAATTTGGGGAAAGTTACAAACTTTGCCCCCATCTAAAATTTTGGACATATTGCGGGTTGGGGGTAGGACAGTCATGTTAGGTGTCCCAAATGTGGGCGGGATAGGTTTCGGCCGAGCGCATGGGTGTTTAGGCACCCACGGCGTATGAATGCTCCTCGGAGGCGGTTGAGACTGGCATCTTGGTGAAGTTACAAACCTACCCCGGTTTAGACCTTTGGACATCGGGCCGATAGGCTACACGGGCTAGAGTCAGGACAGTAATTTCCTACCACCAAAACATTAGTATCGCGCGGTTTCGGGTGACCAGAGGCCTATTTGGCGCTTCGTTCAATATTTGGGAGCAGAAGCATTAACGTTTTTGGTTCTCTTGAATTGAACTTTCAGGATTTGTCAAACTTCACAAATCTTTACTCTTAAAAATCCTAAAGCTACGATTATTTTGGAATGGAGGGGGTACATTTTAATATACATTGTACACGAGTATATATTAAAAAATATGCAACTTACCTCAGTTCATGTATGGTTCCAGGTATAATGTCCTTGGTTGCAAAAAAAAATTTAGATATGCGTATGAATATATATACCATGTTCAAACTCACAACAAAGATTGATTCCCCCCTTTACATCTGATTTACAAATGCCGTTATCTTGGGTTCAAATAGATGAATGCACTTCCTATGAATTCGAATCTTCGAAACCCCCTTTATGTTGAATTCGACATGTATTTTATTTCGTAGCTAGCAATTTGGAATGTATCCATGCAAGTGACAAATGTATAAAATGCTTCACACTAACAACATGGAGTGCACTAATTAATGTTTATATATGAATTGCAAAAGCATCCATTGCCTGTATTTCAAACCGCTCTCACTCTATGGATC
>NW_021225201.1:0-1146 GCF_002162155.2 Triticum dicoccoides
TTCTTTTTGAAGTTCCCCTTCTTCTTCCCTTTGCCCTTTTTCTTGAAACTAGTGGTCTTGTTAACCATCAACACTTGATGCTCCTTCTTGATTTCTACCTCCGCAGCTTTCAGCATTGCGAAGAGCTCGGGAATAGTCTTGTTCATCCCTTGCATATTATAGTTCATCACGAAGCTCTTGTAGCTCGGTGGCAGTGATTGGAGAATTCTGTCAATGACGCAATCATCCGGAAGATTAACTCCCAATTGAATCAAGTGATTATTATACCCAGACATTTTGAGTATATGCTCACTAACAGAACTGTTCTCCTCCATCTTGCAGCTATAGAACTTATTGGAGACTTCATATCTCTCAATTCGAGCATTTGCTTGAAATATTAACTTCAACTCCTGGAACATCTCATATGCTCCATGACGTTCAAAACGTCGTTGAAGTCCCGATTCTAAGCCGTAAAGCATGGCACACTGAACTATCGAGTAGTCATCAGCTTTGCTCTGCCAGACGTTCATAACATCTGGTGTTGCTCCAGCAGCAGGCCTGGCACCCAGCGGTGCTTCCAGGACGTAATTCTTCTGTGCAGCAATGAGGATAATCCTCAAGTTACGGACCCAGTCCGTGTAATTGCTACCATCATCTTTCAACTTTGCTTTCTCAAGGAACGTATTAAAATTCAATGGAACAACAGCACGAGCCATCTATCTACAATCAACATAAACAAGCAAGATACTATCAGGTACTAAGTTCATGATAAATTTAAGTTCAATTAATCATATTACTTAAGAACTCCCACTTAGATAGACATCCCTCTAATCTTCTAAGTGATTACGTGATCCAAATCAACTAAACCATAACCGATCATCACGTGAGATGGAGTAGTTTTCAATGGTGAACATCGTTTATGTTGATCATATCTACTATATGATTCACGCTCGACCTTTCGGTCTCCGTGTTCCGAGGCCATATCTGCATATGCTAGGCTCGTCAAGTTTAACCTGAGTATTCTGCGTGTGCAAAACTGGCTTGCACCCGTTGTAGATGGACGTAGAGCTTATCACACCCGATCATCACGTGGTGTCTGGGCACGACGAACTTTGGCAATGGTGCATACTCAGGGAGAACACTTCTTGATAATTTAGTGAGAGATCA
>NW_021225202.1:0-904 GCF_002162155.2 Triticum dicoccoides
CGAGAAGCAGCGTGGGTTCCGTCCCGACGACGCAATGCTGGGTAGATACCCCGTGGATGACATCACGGAGAACACTAACTGCGAGCTACACGTCAAAATGAAGAACATATCCATGAAGGTGGCGGACGGCGTTGCTTTTACAAATCCCCCCGAGGCAACCTTCCATTGCAACCCGATTCCAGCGGGCTATGCTCGTGTCTTGGTTGATGAGGTGGTGGACCCACCATATTCGGAGCTACAACTTGACATTGCTGGAGGTGACGGCGAGCGCTTTCTCGGAGAGGCCAAACATCATATCATCCTATGGAAAAAGGATTGCATCATCTTTCGAAGGCCACCGACACCGCGGCCGCCGACTCCTCGTGGAAGTCCGCCACCGAGTCAGCAGACTCCCGCTCGTGCAAGTCCACCAAGTCCGGCAAAGTGTCAGGCCACTCCTCCTCCAAGTCCGGCAAAGTGTCAGGCCACTCCTCCTCCTCCAAGTCCGCCACAGCGTCAGACATCCACTCCTCCTCCAAGTCCGGCACAACCTCAGGCCACTCCTCCTCGTCCAACTCAGCCCCGTCAGCCGTCTCCGCCGCCTCAGCAATCGCAGAAGAGACACCCCGCAGCTATGGTGCGTAGCGGTACGAGTCGAGGTAGTACAGGAAGTACAGGCGGAGGCAAGCGATATAAATATGGTCCAAGCCTCACGCCTCTTCCGTAGAGGTCTTATGACAGGTCCGAGGAGGAAATCGCAGCCATATCGAAGGCCGAGGTGGAAGCCCATTTTGCACCGAAACCGCCACCGCCGCCAAGGGAGAAAGTGCCTGAGGAAACGATTGACCACTTCATTCGTATGGCTCAACCACCAGCTCCCAAGCCTGTTGACACAGACTAGGAGCGCCACATCAGGAAGTTAAAT
>NW_021225203.1:0-2177 GCF_002162155.2 Triticum dicoccoides
AAAAGAAGTTCCACAAAAAGAAAAATAACCCATTGACTTCTTTTAGAAAAAAAGAAAAATTTCATCCAATATTATTTTTGCCCTGTCAATGCTGATTTTTTAATCGTGCAAATTTACATACTAGTGCGAAAGAAATTATAGTAAAAATCTTATTCTTTTACTTTTATTTTTTGTATTATTATTTTTCCTCATATGGTGTGTATATACACCCAGAAACCAAAGGTTCTTCCCCAACAAACTGTTGCTCAAATGAACGCTGCTACGGATCTATTAGTACCAGCAGCATCCATGCATCACCCTGGTCAAGGAAAATCGTATATTAACTAGGGTGGTTGCACTGGACCAACAAGTGTCTCATCAGACGCGTGCTAGCATCACTCGCAGGAGTATTAATTCAACTACCAGCAACGCTATTCCATCCGCCCGATCGCTCCCCATATACGACACGACGTTGACACAGGTCGCTGGAGTGTCATGCCTCAAGTTCAGACCTTTGCTTTCTAACCCGCTTGCTCCAGAGGTAAGCATTCCAGTGAACATCAATACTAGAATTTCTTAGATAGTTCGTGTCAATGCCTATAAATCAGCCCCTCCCCGCCCCAATCCCAGTATCCCACCACATCAATCAATAAGCCTCCAAGACCAAAAGTCCCCTGCATCTCCCGAGCGTCAGAGTTGAGCCAGAGTTTGCTTCGAGAGTTTAAACTTATTCCATCACGATGGCGTCACAGGTGATCGAGGTGAACAGAAATGGCGCCGAGGTGTACCACGGCGCGGCACTGTGCGCCGACAAGGCGGTGGAGCTGCTGGCCGAGACCAACATGCCGCTGGGTCTGCTGCCGCTGGCGGACATCGAGGAGGTCGGCTACAACCGCTCCACGGGCTTCGTGTGGCTGCGCCAGAAGAAGGCGCTCACACACACCTTCAAGCAGATCGGCAGGCTGGTCTCGTATGCCACCGAGGTGACGGCCTTTGTCGAAGACCGCAAGATGAAGCGCATTACGGGGGTTAAGAGCAAGGAGCTCCTCATCTGGGTCACCGTCTGCGACATGTACATCGACAAGAACGACCACTCAAAGATCAGTTTCAAGACGCCCACCGGACTGGGAAGGACCTTCCCTGTCTCCGCCTACGGAAAGGAGGACGACAACAAGCACGACGTGGCCAAATAAGAGACCACGGCCGGCATAAAGAGTCATTTCTTTTCGGGCATACAGAGTTTGACACCACGGTGAATACTACATGTACTCATTTTCTATATATATATGAACTGTTTTAATAAGGTGAGATTACGAACTTGTAATACTCTACTTTGGTATTTTGCCGAATTTTAAATCCCAGACGATCAGAAATGTCTGCTCGCTTTGCATGGCTCCTTAAATCATACTCCCTCCATTCCACAATGTAGTGCTTCCTCTATCCTCGTGCTTCAACTTTGACCGCAAATTTAACTACCAGGACCTATTGCGGCGGGAGCAAAAATTATATTAGTGAATTCGTATTCAAAAGAAGTTTTCAATTATATATTTTTTTCTCCCGCCGCAGTTGGTCTCGTTGGTTAAATTTATGGTCAAAGTTGGACCTCGGGAAGCGTGGGCGCACTATATTTTGAAATGGAGGGAGTAGTAAGTCGACTCATTCATGCCAAAGGCCAACTCCAACGCGCCGATCTAAACGGACATAAATTTAGTCCGCTATTTGTATATTTTCGATGGTTGGAGACGGGTCGTCAAGCCGCATCTGCCCAATTCTAGCCTGTGCACCCACCTGGCCAACCAATTTAGACTGTCATGCATGTCTTATAGCATGCTCACATTCGGAGCGCACTTTCAGTGCACGGCGGCATTGGCGCACTTAATCCACGTCGTCAGATGCATGCGTCGTGATGGGCCAACGGAACTACAGCCTGTAATATAAATCAATACGTGGAACATATACTACTTCCTCGCGGTAGCTATTGACTTCGGTTACGGTCCAGTATATCGAGTGCTACTTCACAGAATACTATAGCACATGTTCTAGAAATCTTTCTGCTTCGGCGATTTCAGAACAGGTCCACTTTGCATGACCATGGGGGGGTACGCACACAAAGTTGTGCCCGAGCAAGTGGAGTGCAACAAGTTGTCTGTAGGGCCAGCCATAATGACGAGCCAACATTAGCCAGTCAGGACGTGATA
>NW_021225204.1:0-820 GCF_002162155.2 Triticum dicoccoides
GAGCAGCCCACAAATTATAGTGGGTGTTTAGCCGCTTCGTTCAAAACTTGGGAGAATTAGCATTCACATTTGCCCTGGGACCTGGCAAACTAAATTCAAATCCAATTTGTATTCGATTACGAATATCCACAGATAATTATACATTCTGTTATTTATTTCTTCAAAACCACAACAAAGATTTATTACACCTTTATATATGATTATGATTTAGAAATGCCGTGATCTTCGAATTCAGTAGGTTGGATACACTCTAAGTCAAATAGTTATTTCATCCAATACAATATGCTCACACGACAAACAGTTCACCTTATGTCAATCATACAAGTTCCGAGGATTACCTCGCCTAAAAAATTCGGATCATTACAACACATGGACAACATAGGGGGTCTTGCAACATAATCCATTCAGAGACATGACACAACATGCAAGTACAATAATCTATGAAAATTTGAACTGGTATCTAAAGAAGAACCGGGATTATCTTGGGCTTCAGATAGCAGAAACAGCAGGACCTCCTCCGTCTTCAAATGCAACATTCTTACTTCCTCCAATTCTTGGGTTGCTTGCATAATGCGTGCCGCTAATTCCGTAATTTCCATCCTCAAGATTAAATATTACCTCATTCATGGAAGCCACACTATCTCTTTCTGCCTCTAATAGAGCCTCAAGCACTATAATATCTATGCTCAGATTGCTCTCCGGCGGTGATGCCTCTGAACTGCTACCATCCGGTAACATGGATGGCGCACTGCTTCCACAAATAGATTCTGGGGTTGTACATTGTGTCCTAGTGTGAACGGCATCCTGAAAGGTTTCCGCT
>NW_021225205.1:0-1515 GCF_002162155.2 Triticum dicoccoides
AAGTTCAGGATGTGATTCTTCATAGTATACCGTTTCACCATCAAACACTCCGTACAAAAAATGCAGCAGCGCTAGCGATAGGAGAAGCTTCAATGCATACATTCCCCACACAGGCATGATGAACATAAGAGTAGCAAAGAATTGACCAACGATTTAACATTACATTTGTGCATATCATTTCTTTTCAATCTAATGAATAGGCAGTGTTCATAACATTACTCTGTTTTTTTTAAGATCAACGTGACACAAGGCAGACGTGCTAACGGGGCAGAACTGAAAGCAGCATGTCAACACTTAAATGGCAAGGTTTCTGTAGACTGGACCTTCTTAGAAGTTTCTGAAGACACCGCAATCACCAAAGGAAATGAGGTGAAAAATGTAAACTTGGAAAATAACGTATTGCATGTGCGGATTCAGAGAATTTTTTCAGGATGCATCCTTGTTTGCAGGAAGGATTTGACATTTGAGTATACATGAGTTAAAATTATCAGTGTAACCAGGAAATAAGAGACGAATTATTTTGCAGTCTCCCATGGCCATGGGCGTAGTAACTGTATTACCTTGATGTCTGTGTTTTCATGAGATAAGCACTCCAAATAAGACTAGAGATTCAGAGTTTACTTACGACAAACTTTTTTTAGGGAACTTACGACAAACTTGATAGCAGCTACTGCATATTTCGAGTTTGATAGATGAAAACAGAAGTTGTAGTCCGCTTGAGATTTTAGATCCACACAAAAATTCCACTCCAGGTCCCATGGGTTACTAGGTAACATTAACATAGTGGAATTTGTAATATTCAAATGAACCCTTAACTTAGGACCAGATAAGGATGCAGTGAACTATGATGTACACATCTTAACATGGTTTTTGCTCCCTAGTTGGAAATTGCGACACTCTTGTAACCATTACTGGCGAACGATCATGATGGACATGTAGCACCCGTTACAATTTTGTCAACTGAGCTGGCATGTCTGTCACACCATCAAGCAAGAAGGGGTGTCTTTTGCAACAATTTAGCATTTAAGCAGACAAGAGTTTTAGGAAAACACAAACCAATCAAGAAATTCAGATATCAAACTACAACCAACTAGCAAAGAAATAAGAACTTTGGTTTCCAGTACAACAAGGAAAAACTGCAAATAATAATAGAGGTTTAGAGTTTGCATAGGATAGCTTAACTACCACGGCTAAATGCATTTAAGCATCCAAAATATTAACAACTAGGAGTTTGACAGACAATAATAGAAGCTCAAATCTGGCAAAGTTCTTCTGAGCGTGTCTTAGATCCTTGATTTTCTACAACTGATCCATCTTCAGTTCTGCACTATTGCCCTTTCTCGATCACGGCAGTTTGCATGCAGTCCGGCGGTAGACAAACAAGAAGGCCACACTCCAGTCTTTTGTCTGGGATCCAAATTGGTGCTTGGCCTCCAAATAGTACAGTATCTCTGAAGTAGCGTGGTACCCTATCTCTGTAGTCATGTGAGAACTTATTGAATTTTTGCCTCGAGG
>NW_021225206.1:0-1318 GCF_002162155.2 Triticum dicoccoides
TCCTACATGGCCTCTCACCGCTACCTTTACCAAATCGTGTTCACACACTTAGCTCACACACAGTAGGACAGGTTCACACGCCTCTGATTCATCCCCGATGAATCAGACCTGACTCAACTCTAAGCAATAGCAGGCATGACAAACAAACATGAATGAGTAGGCACATCAGGGCTCAAACAACTCCTACTCATGCTAGTGGGTTTCATCTATTTACTGTGGCAATGACAGGTCATGCAAAGGACAAAGGGGTTCAGCTACCGCAGCAAGTAACAGATGAATCGGTGTTGTCCTAATGCAGTAAAAGAGAGCAGGAGCGAGAGAGTAGGATTGTATCGGAATGAACAAGGGGGTTTTGCTTGCCTGGCACTTCTGAAGATAACATTGAGTCTTCATCAGTGTCAACGATCACATCATCGGTATCACGTCTATCAAGAGGGGACAAATACCGGCAACACAGAAGGGAACACAATCAATGCAATGCACAATATGATGCATGATCATGACATGGCAAAATGAATGTGTTTTGAGCTAATGCAACTAGCAACAGATTAAATGAAGTTGGTTTGAATACAAAATTCAAATTCAAACTCCATATGTGATTATTCAAATGCCATTTAATTGATTTGTGCTAAACAGCAGCTATAAGTTGTTCTAACATGCATGAAAATGGTACAGATGGATTCCTTGAATTTTTCTGATAATTTTTCATATATAAATTATTTAATTTGGATTTACGGTTAATTTTCTATGATTTTTAGAAGTTTATATAATTTTCTGGAATTTCCTGAATTATAATAAATCCAGAAAATGGTTTATTGCGTCAGCGTGACATCACAGAGGCGTCAGCAGGGCTGACCAGGTCAAACCTGACGTGTGGGGGCCACACGTCAGTGACACTGGGGTTAACCCTGGGTCAAACCCGCACTGACCAGGGTTGACTTGGCTCTAGGGCCCACTGTCAGCGGCTGGTGGGGTGGCTAATGGTGGGGATTAGCGCTAAATAAGCCGCCACGTCAGCCTCGCCGGAGTTCGGCCGGCGACGACCAAACCGCGCGGCGGTGCTTCGCCGGAATGGGCTACAGGCGGCGGAAAAGCGCGCGGAGACCACCGGGGCATAGCCCGTCATCGTCCGCATCCAGTGGAGCATGTGGGATGAGCTGGGGAGGCCGGAGCTCGCCGGAGTGGAGCCCGAGGCGGCGGCCGGAGCTCGGGCGAGGTCGGGGTTGGCGTTCGGGGGCACGGGAGGAGGGGCTGGTGGGCGCTACGGGCTCCTGGGAGCAAACCGAGTGCTATGACGCGCCCAGGCACGAGCTACGGC
>NW_021225207.1:0-413 GCF_002162155.2 Triticum dicoccoides
AGATTCATCTATTCAACCAACACATAGAACCTCAAAGAGTGCCCCAACGTTTCTACCAGAGAATCACGACGAAAACGTGTGCCAACCCCTATGCATAGGTTCATGGGCGGAACCCGCAAGTTGATCACCAAAACATACATCAAGTTAATCACGTGGTATCCCATTGTCACCATAGATACACACGGCAAGACATACATCAAGTGTTCTCAAATCTTTAAAGACTCTATGCGATAAGATAACTTCAAAGGGGAAACTCAATTCATTACAAGAGAGTAGAGGGGGAGAAGAAACATAAGATCCAACTACAATAGCAAAGCTCGCGATACATCAAGATCATGCCAAATCAAGAACACGAGAGAGAGAGATCAAACACATAGCTACTGGTACATACCCTCAGCCCCGAGGGAGAACTA
>NW_021225208.1:0-423 GCF_002162155.2 Triticum dicoccoides
GGAAGCACTTTGCAAGATGTATGGTTTTGATGAGGGTATACTTGTCACCATGGATCTTGGTGATCCTACAATCCAGCAAGACAATATGGGCATTTGGGTCCCTGTGGATACACCTCCAATTCTTCCCCCATGTGAGCTTAACATAGTTATTAAGTAATTTATATTGTTTATTTCAAAATAGTTGACAGCTTATTTTCATTCTTCAAAGAATGTTTGGAAAATGGTAGACAAAACCCACTACACCGATGGCTCCAAATTAACTTATAAGGAGAAAAATCATCTGATCGTATTTTGTACTGATCTTGAGAATTACAATGTCTACAATCGAACTCCTCAACATTATGGTCAATACGTGCCACTAGTGCATGTGTTGAACTACGGTAACTACCATGGAGATACCCTGGTAAGATTTTTTACTATTAC
>NW_021225209.1:0-833 GCF_002162155.2 Triticum dicoccoides
GCTAGCTAGCTAGCTCCTCGTTGAGAGAACCGCGGGCTGGCGCGGCGGACGGCCGACGGGCTTGGCGGACGGGGCGGACGGCTAGCTGGCGCGGCAATTAGGGCCGGCATTGCGGCCGGGGCATGCGCCGGCGGCTGGGGACGGGCGGACGGGAGCGAGCCATGAAGTTTCCGCTGGCAGTTGGACTCCTGCCAATGGTCTTTCATGTATACAAGTCATCCTCGGGTCGTCTCCGAAATCCTTATTTTCACGGGTTCGACCGGGATGTTTCCGGTGCCCCTTAAAACTTTTTATGGGTTAGGGTGGTTTACGGGTTCTGTTCTGGTCGTTTTTTCACCTAAAACTGTAAACTGGCGGTTATTTTGTAGTTTCGTGTGTTTTGCGGGGTCTGCTAGAGTTGCTCTTAGTCTTGTGAGCTATCACAGGTTGTACCATTTTTATTAGGCCGCTGCATTTAAGCACGTCACTTTATTTCCTCCATCCCAGATTCCAACACTCTCCCCATGGAAGCAAGCGCATGGGGCTGCTCGATTGGATATGCATGCAAGCTATATGTGTGCAATAGCCATTGCATGCACAGAGGTAGTAAATAGGCCTATTTAGTAGGGGTGATTCGAGAGGTAATTTATTTTCAATTTCTCTATATGTGTGCTTTCTTGGTCTTTGCGTTTTGGCTCAAGGGCCCAATAAACCAGGAGAGAGGTAGTAGTAGTTATGAATTCCATTTTCGCTCCATACCAATCGTTCTAAAAACTACTTAGTACTTATAACACGCCATTGAAAATCGGAACTCTTAACCCCGCTAAAAAATGATATTTTAAACATGGCTACTC
>NW_021225210.1:0-898 GCF_002162155.2 Triticum dicoccoides
TTTTTGTTCTGGATAACATAAATAGATTATTGAATTGTTTGCACTAGAAATCACCTGATAAATATGCATGTATGCAATATTTTTGGTCGTATCCAAGGTAGTCATGTCCTCATCAGCTCAAGTACACCGTCATCGACCATTCTTCGACGAGCCGCGCGTCAAGACCGTCATGCATCTTGGAACCCACTACAAGACAAGCATTCACAAGAGCAAGTCGATGAGCAAGTCCCTCGTCCTCAATCAAACCAAGTGGCTTTTGCTCAAGCTCAAGAACGACAACGACTACAGCGACAAGAAGAAGAACGAGCGCGTCTACACCAAGAAGAACAAGACGCCGAGGCTCAACGTCTTCAACAACAACAACGTGAAGTGCAAGCTCTTGAGGCGCAACGTGCCCTCCAAGAATTAAGTCGAGCCATCGCCAACCGCAATCACGAACGGCGCAATCAAGAGGAAGCTCTTCGAGAAGAAATCCAAGAGAGGAACTACCTACCGCGTGTACAACGTCAAGCTCCACAAGCCCCTCCACAAGCTCATCAAGCTCCTGATGAGGACATCAATACCATTGTTACACCCACAGCCCCTACTGCTACATATACGGGACCAATTACTAGAGCTCGCACGCCAATTAAATTATCAGGTACTTTCGTTTCTTGGTAATGATTCTAATGTTCATGAGAATATGATGCTGCCTAAATTGGATACATTTGTTTTGCTTACAAATGAAGGGCCTAGCTTGGAGAAGGATGAACATTGGAGCAAGAACAAGCATGGAGATGATGCCATGCGCAAGGGGAACAAGAACGGAGTTACAAGTGATGATTTCAGGACTTTGAAGCCACCATAATGGGTGCATGAAGCCTTGGACGAAATATACAAGATGCCACTTCATAAATTT
>NW_021225211.1:0-2558 GCF_002162155.2 Triticum dicoccoides
TCGAGGTGCTTGCTGCTCCTGGCTATCTTCCTTTTGACGCAGCCAACGGGGCAGAGCAGCGAGGAAGGGCCGGCAGTTCCGGCGCTGATGGTGTTCGGCGACTCGCTGGTGGATGTAGGCAACAACAACTACATCTTCACCATCGCAAAAGCCAACTTCCCTCCCTATGGCAGGGACTTCAAAGACCATGTCGCCACAGGAAGGTTCTGCAACGGCAAGCTGCTTATCGATTTCATAGGTTTGCCCGAGACTATCTTGTCACACAGCTGTGACTTCACGATGTATATCTTGCGTTTACAATGTGATTTGTGTGTTGGTTGCAGCTGAAAAGGTTGGGTTCGATGGCTCTCCGCCAGCATATCTCAGCCCAGAAGCATCAGGACAGAACCTTCTTCTTGGAGCTAACTTTGCGTCTGCTGCATCTGGCTACAATGGCCATGGGACTCTGATTGTAAGTATCATCGATGAGTGTCCATTCTTGCAAATATATGTATCACTTTATTATTATAATAATAGCTTACTGCAGAGAGCCATCTCTGTCTCTCAACAATTGAAGTACTTCAAAGACTACCAAGCTAAGCTGGCGGTGGTGGCTGGGAGCAGCCATGCTCGCTCCATCATTCGGGGCTCACTCTACATCATCTGCGCCGGTTCATGTGACTTTGTCTACAACTATTACATCAACCCTTTCCTCGACATGAACCAAACCGCTGAACAATTCTCAGACCGCCTCGTCAGGATGTTCAACAACAGTGTGACGGTAATCTATAAACGCCAAACCTAAGCTCTTCTATAGCTTGATCAACAAAGGATATATAGATGGTTAAAATCATGTACCTTCTTCTCAATCTTGAATTGATTTTAGCAACTTTACGACATGGGAGCCCGACGCATCGGCGTGTTCTCCCTGCCACCCTTTGGTTGTTTTCCCATGGCGATCACGTTGTATGGTCATGGGAGGAGCGGATGTGTGGCTAGGCTCAACAACGACGCCCAGTATTACAACATGAAGTTGAAAGCTGCTGTTGACTCACTATCAAAGAAGTACCATGATCTCAAGATTGTGGTTCTCGACATGTATACACCTTTCTACAACCTCGCTACCTCTCCTGTATCGCGAGGTAGGATATAAAATCTACTACCCCTGTACACTAATATATGAAGTTTTTGCAGTTTACAAAAATGTCTTACATTAGTTTACACAGGGAGTACTTATTTATGATCGGAATGATGCATGGCATACATTTTTTTTGTCTTCTAACCACATCTGGCTTATGTACGGGTTTCACGCTGTAGGGTTCACCGAGGCGAAGCGGGCCTGCTGTGGCACAGGGACGGTGGAGGCGTCAATCCTTTGCAACCCCCTGTTACCTGGGACTTGTCCGAGCGCACATACATATGTGTTCTGGGACGTTTGGCATCTGTCAGAGGCAGCAAACAAAGTTATTGTGGACTCTCTCGTAGATGAAATCAACAACCTGGTTGCATAAACCCACTAGATTGTACAGTAGACATGCAGGCTTGATGCTACATTGCTTCAAGTATCCAGAAAGAAAATAATAGCGGTGGACTATGATGTGAAAAGGGCATCAACATTCACCTTGCATACCATGTCAAGAGGTTGTGGTTTAATTAAGCATCCATTTTTTTACTATGAAAAGCAAAACCAGAAGGCCTGAGTGCCACCTAAGAGCGGAAACACTTTGGGCACAAGTTTTCCCTCGAACAGATCAAAAGCCAAAATTTGGGGTGTACGAGGGGAGACAAGTATCTCTATGCCAAAGTTACACAACAAGAATAGATTGATACTATGGATGCTGGCAATATTTTTGTACTTTCGAATTAAATAACAACGGCAAGGTAACAATATGTAAAAGTGACTAAAATGAGGAGGTTGTGATAGTTGAAAACAACGCATAGGGTTCATAGGTTTACTAGTATCAAGTCTCAGCATTCATAACTTAATTAAAATACATGATGTGTAATCTCACAAAGTTCCTCTTTATTGGATCAAACCCGACTGAGATCTCGTAGGTGTGTAAAGTTCCACACCTCAAAGTTGTCTTTCTGATCTTAATCTATTGAGCCACTTCAGTCAACCTAAGAAATTATGATTAAAAAACCCTCAGGTATTATACTAAACACCATTATAGGATCTTTATCTTTCTAATCTTCATCCATATAGTTACCCAATGTCATCGCAGGTGTATCCCAAAATTATGCTGGATATTAATTCTCAAAGTTTAACATAACATGAAAAGAATTTAATACATAAAGAAACTCATCACAAGAGGTACAACATATAATTCAACTAATCATCAATTCCAAGATCACAATCATGGTGGTAATTCATATGATTAACAAAGAGAGATACATGGCACATAGCGACTACCACAAATCCTCAGCCTCGAATATGGAATACTCCTGCATCATCATGGGAGCAGCAAGGGTCGATAAATAGGTCAAAAACAAAAATTAACTCCTGCTGGAGGTGGAAATTATCGCTGGAGCTATCTGCATCAACCTCGCTGCCACGATGACCATGTATGAGTAGTTCT
>NW_021225212.1:0-794 GCF_002162155.2 Triticum dicoccoides
GGGAATGCCTAGTTGGAGAGAAATTACAATTTATCAAACCTCCTGAATTCCTGATACAACAAGATCACAGCTCTGCTAACTACATTAATAAGATGCCACTATCTGTTATATAGACTCAAAGTGGTACTTTAATAACAAGAGAAGGTTAATCTACTTGCAGTGTGTCCATAGATACATTCACAATCATGTGAAATTCAACAACTCTAATTGAGTTTCTCTTGTTGCTATTCATGTCAATCTATTTGAGGACTTCCTCTTTTTTACCATTTAGAAATTACTCAAATTAACACTAACTACTACTTGATGGTTCAAAAATAATTTGACATGATTATCCCCAAGTAATCTATTGATCTCCTGAATACACAGATTTATAGTGAAATAAACATATCTCTCTACAATGAGCATGCATTGACAATATGTAATATGAGCAATTCTTGATGGAAACACGAGCTGTGGCACAAAAGTAAAACAGTAGAGTGAGAGAGACCTGTTGGAGAGGAGGGGATACGATGTCAGCTAGATCCGGTGGTCATCCAAACTACCAGCCGGGGTAAGGTCACCATGGGTCACGCGTCGCCATCATCCTTGCTGTCGTGGCCATGGTCAGCGCGGCCGTCACGACCATGCTGGAGGTATACGAGGGGAGGAAGAGGGGGCACGACAGGGCAGTGCGGCGTGGGGCGGCCGGGCGGTGGTGATGCAGGGGAGGTAGGGGCGTGGGGCGACGGTGGGGAGACGGGAGGTGGTGGGACATGACAGTCTGGTAGGGGACACGGCGGGGCGGCTTGGATGCG
>NW_021225213.1:0-518 GCF_002162155.2 Triticum dicoccoides
TGTCAGTGTCTCAGCTAACTAACAGAGTTAAGTTAGTACTAATTAACTGTCAGTGGGGCCTGGGCCCACATGTCAATGACCTAAACTAACTAAAATTAGTTAACACTAATCCTAAACTAATTAACAGGCCGGCCCCACCTGTCATAGGCTCAGGGGGGAGTCAACTTGGGCCCACATGGGTCAGGCGTGGTCAACTCGCCGGTCAGCGGGTCAAAGCCTGCCGGCGTTTAGCCGCCGGCGAGGCCAGACGCGGCGGCACGCTGCGGGATTTGCCCACAGGGCATCATTTGCTGCGCGGAGAGCAGCTACGGGCAGCTGGTGCTCGCTCGCATCCAGCCATGGTGATGGCTTGGCCGGGGAGTGGCCGGAGCATCACCGGCGACGAGCTTGGCGGAGGCCGAAGCTCGGGTCAGCTCGTGCGTGTGGCTGCAGTGGCCTAGGCGGCGTGGTGCTAGCACCTACAACACCTACGCGATGCGGTGAGCATGCTGGACGTGCCAGCGGGACCGCTAAGCGGC
>NW_021225214.1:0-1265 GCF_002162155.2 Triticum dicoccoides
AAATCAAATACTAGCAAATATAATTATTCCTCCCAAATTAATCACTATACAAAGCATTGCAAGAGCTAATCTAGCAATGAGAGTTGAAAGGACAAAGTTGCTAACCTTTGTGATCATTTGAATGGATGGGGGCCTTCAAATCTTGACAAATTTTGGGCAAAATTTGTGAGGAGCTCGAGGAGAGAGGGGCAAGAACAGAGGAAGTGAGGGGAAAGGGGAAGAACAGAGTGGCTCGGGGGGACGAAGGGTTTTTGTACGTCGACCTTTAGTACCGGTTCGTGCCACGAACCGGTACTAAAGGTGCTGGACGGGCCCCATACTGACAACACCCTGCCACCACCCTCTTTAGTACCGGTTCATGGCACGAACCAGTACTATAGGTTCGTCACGAACCGGTACTAATGAGAACGGCCGGCTAGCCGTTGGAACCGGCACTAATGGACACATTAGTGCCGGCTCAAAACCAAACCGGCACTAATGTGTCTCATATTAGGTCCTTTTTCTACTAGTGATACCTTCTTAAGAGCTCATTGTCAGAAGAATCCAAGGTCTGTAATTACTGACGGAGACGCAACCATGATAAGGGCCGTCAGGAAGGTCCTTACTGACGTGTGGCATCGACTTTGTTCGTGGCATATTGAGAAAAACATGCAGAAACACCTCCACCACAAGTCCCTTAAGGAGTTCAGGTCTCTTATTTATTATGCCACTACACATGATGAGTTTGAGGCGAGATGGGCGGCTTTTAGAGCTAAATGGGAGTCGAAGAAAACTGAAACATGGTTGCGTAGGATGTACCGGAAGAAAAGGCTTTGGGCTGCGTCATATCTCACCGGTGGGTTCTTCCTTGGTATGCGGAGTAACCAGAGGAGTGAGAGTCTGAAATCTTGCCTTCATATGCATCTTGACTCTGGCATGACAATTGTTGATATGGTTGTGCATTATGAGAACTGCATTGTTCGGCTTCGTGAGAACGAGTCACACGACGACTGCATGTCCACACAGACTATCCCTGTAGCAGTACTCGATGAGTTCAAATGCATTGAAAAAGCCGCTGCCCGTGACTTCACTGCGGTGAACTTTTACCTCTTGCAGAAAGAAATGAAGAAGGCAGCAGATCTTGAGATCATAGATAGACTCAGTGGAGCCATCAGTAGGAGATTCATAGTGGCATGGAAAAATAACAGGCAACTAAGATTCAAAGTGGACTATACACCTAGTAATTCAGAAGAAACAGTGAGGTGCAGTGGTGATAGTATGAAACG
>NW_021225215.1:0-2673 GCF_002162155.2 Triticum dicoccoides
AAAATATCTGTGGACAGATCATCATGAGACATAACAGATTCATTGAAAACAACACTCCTGCTCACAAAAACCTTATTATTTTTCCATAACATGTATCCTTTTACTCATGAACCGTATCCAACAAACACAAACTTAATAGCTTTAGGCTCAAGTTTTCCATTATCAATGTGTGCATATGCAGTGCAACCAAAAACTCTCAACTGTGAATAATCACCTGGTGTACCAGACCATACCTCAATGGGAGTTTTCTTATTAAGTGGAATGGATGGTGACCTATTGATGAGGTAGCAGGCGGTGGAGGCGGCTTCAGCCCAAAAATGTTTGCCCATGCGAGGATTGGACAACATGCAATGAGCCCTGGAGATGATGGTTCTGTTCATGCGCTCAGCCACACCATTTTGTTGAGGAGTGTATGGGATGGTGTGGTGCCTGACGATGTCCAAGTTTCTGCAATAAATATTAAAAGCTTTTGAACAGAATTCCATTCCATTGTCAGTATGAAGTATTTTTACCTTCCTCTCAATTTGCCTTTCTACCATAACTTTCCGATCCTTAAAGGCATCAAACACATCATATTTATTTTTCAAAAAATAAGGCCACACTTTTCTGGAGTAATCATCAATCACTAGTAGAAAAAGTCCCATTTCGTACCGGTTCGTGAGGGCCTTTAGTCCGAGTTCTGGAACCGGGACTAAAGGGTCGTCACTAAAGGCACCCCCTTTAGTCCCGGTTCCTATAGGAACCGGGACTAAAGCCCCTCCACGTGGCAGCTGTCTGGAGCTACACCTTTAGTCCCAGTTGGTAACACCAACCGGGACTAAAGGTATTTTTATGATATATTTTTTTTAATTTTTTTTAGGATTTTCAAATTTCTGAATTATTTTACAATTTAATCTCTAATCACCCCTCATCCCCCTCATCACTACTTAATTTAACCTCTAATCTCTAATCACCCCTCATCATTCCAAATCATCTAACTTCCCAGTCGGTCACCCATCCTCTCACTACTCCAGCCTGAGCACGCTTAACCTTCGAATTCTATTCCCCCTTGTTTCCAAGTCTGCACTTGTTGTTTTCCTCACAATAGTAAGATGTCAATCCTATTAACCCTCATGAGTTTAGCTTGAGCATGAAGTCACACATTTCACTATTTGACTTTGAAACTATTATCCTAAAAAACAATAATTATTCAGTAACACTAATATTTCTTGAATAATATGTTTGACCATAGTTTGGCTATAGTTTGACCACAATTTGACCAGATTTGAGCAGATTTGACCAAAATTCAAAAAAACTGAAATAATTATTTCACGACGCTAATATAATTGAACAATTATTTAGTAACCCTAATATTTCTTGAATAATAAGTTTGACCATAGTTTGACCAGATTTAACGAAAATTCAAAAATAAGAAATTTGAGCATAACTTTTTTTCCTTTTAGAATTGGAGGATTCTAAAAATTTGCAAACAGGCCGTAGATGATTTTTTTTCGTGCTAATTTTTTTGATATATTATGCGGGTTTTTCCGACATCGTATGCAAAAGATATGGCCGTTTTACATTTTGATAACACTTTTTTGTAGAACATGTCCAAATTTTAGTTTTTTAATTTTCCTAACTAGTAGATGTAGTAACATAACTACATCTCGAAGGATTTTAATTTTTGAAGTTTTTATCATTTTCTTTTGCTTTTTACAAAACTGAAAAGGCGATCCACTTACAGGGGGGTAGAGATTGAAAATGGGCCCTTTAGTCCCGGTTTGTGTCTCAAACCGGGACTAAAGGTCTAACCTTTAGTCCCGGTCTGAGACACAAACCGGGACTAAAGGGTGCGATGCCCTTTAGTCCCGGTTCGTGTCTCAAAGCGGGACTAAAGGGCTCATTTGAACCGGGACTAATGCCTTTAGTCCCAGTTTGAGACATGAACCGAGACTAATGCCCCCATGGGTCCCGGTTCGTGACTAAACCGGGACTAATGGGCTTATCTGGCCCGAACATATGCCCCGTTTTCTACTAGTGAATAATTGTAAGCATATAACGAGCACAAGCAAGCGAGGGTTTACGAGAAGGTCCCCACAAATTAGCATGTACATAATCTAATATACCTCTGTGGTATGAACAACTACATCGAACTTTACCCTCTTGTGCTTACCAAAAATGCAGTGCTCAGAAAACTCCAACTCACTTACGTTGCACCCATCCAGAAGTTCTCTCCTGGTCAATTCTGCCATGCCAAGTTTACTCATATGCCAAATTTTAGTTCTAATGGATTTATCAGAAGTAACAGCAGCAACAACAGTACTAGTAATAGTGTTTCCTCTAAGAACATATAACTTAGCAGAATTCATGTCACCTATCATATGAACGAGGGAACCTTTTGTTACCTTCAACACTCCACCTAAACCGCAAGATGAGGTTTCTGGCCATGCCTGGTATGTGTCTCTGATGACCCACAAGTGTAGGGGATCTATTGTAGTCCTTTCGATAAGTAAGAGTGTCGAACCCAACGAGGAGCAGAAGGAAATGACAAGCGGTTTTCAGTAAGGTATTCTATGCAAGCACTGAAATTGTAGGTAACAGATAGTTTTGTGATAAGTTAATTTGTAACGGGTAACAAGCAATGAAAGTAAATAAGGTGCAGCAAGGTGGCCCAATCCTTTTTGTAGCAAAGGA
>NW_021225216.1:0-1250 GCF_002162155.2 Triticum dicoccoides
AAAAAAAACTCAAAACTATAGATTCTCGTAACCAAATATGGACCTTAGCTATACTGTTGTTCTTCTAAAAAAAAGCTATACTGTTGTTGAAACTTTCAAAAAAAAAACTATGCTCTTGTTGAGTAGGCCCCAGTTGTCTGCCCGACACAATTAATCCGGCTTTTTTTGCCGATTAACCAACCGCTACGTCATTATCAAAATCAAATCTTCTCTGTGGAGTACTAAAACGTGGAAGTTCAAGTAATCACGATTTTAGGAATGCAGCACAGAACCGGTACGTGAACCTCAGAGGCGATTGCCCAGGCGACTAGGGTTTCCGCTGGTCCGCCGCCGGCCGCCTCCTTGGCGGCGGCACGGGGGCCGGCACTTGCTGTCCCAGGTCGTCGTCGAGCGAGGCGCCGGCTCTGGTCTCTCTCTCCACAACGAAGTTATGGCCGTTCAGGTCGTCGTGGTGGATTAATCGTCTGCTTAGCCGGGTTTGATCGAGGAGCATGCCGTGCATGGATTTTTGAGATTGTCGTGGCTGTGTTGTGCTTTAGCGCTACCTAGGTTGGATGCGTGAACGCTTTTGGTGCAGCTGCAATTTGACTTGGTGGAGCTGGTACCTTCTGATGGTGTTTGGGTCTGTTTGTTGAAGTAATGAAGCTTTTATGTTGGAATTGCCGGGGGCTCGGGAATGCCCCGGCGATTCGAGCTTTGCTGGATGCCCGGTGGAGCTGTTTGCCCGATGTGTTGTTTTTGTCGAAGAACCACCTAGAAAGCTATCCGGCAGAGTGCTTGAGAGATCTTATGAGCACCCCGCAGAAAATACATATTATGAAGAAGCAGAAATCTGATATTGGTACATCAAACAGCTCATCGGCGACCTCATTCGAGGAGGATCGCCGCCCGCAATGAAAATCATAAGTTGGAACTGTCGGGGCCTTCTTGGTACCTCGACGGTTCAGTCGCTGCTGGACATCCAGAGGCGACATAGGCCGGATGCATTTTTTCTGTCGGAAACGCATTTGAATGATGTTAAGGCAGAAGAGTTAAAGAGAAAACTAGCCATGGATGAGATGATGTGCGAACCAAGTGTTGATGGAAGAAAGGGTGGACTGCTTTTGGTCTGGAAGAAGGAGGTTAGGATCTACTTCCGGGCTTCCACTCTTGATTTTATTGATGTGACAGTGGAAGAACCAAATGGAGAGGTGTGGAGGATGACTGGTATCTATGGAGAACCGGGCTGGGATTGCAAGGAGCGCACGTTT
>NW_021225217.1:0-435 GCF_002162155.2 Triticum dicoccoides
GATCCTCCTCGAATGAGGTCGCCGATGAGCTGTTTGATGTACCAATATCAGATTTCTGCTTCTTCATAATATGTATTTTCTGCGGGGTGCTCATAAGATCTCTCAAGCACTCTGCCGGATAGCTTTCTAGGTGGTTCTTCGACAAAAACAACACATCGGGCAAACAGCTCCACCGGGCATCCAGCAAAGCTCGAATCGCCGGGGCATTCCCGAGCCCCCGGCAATTCCAACATAAAAGCTTCATTACTTCAACAAACAGACCCAAACACCATCAGAAGGTACCAGCTCCACCAAGTCAAATTGCAGCTGCACCAAAAGCGTTCACGCATCCAACCTAGGTAGCGCTAAAGCACAACACAGCCACGACAATCTCAAAAATCCATGCACGGCATGCTCCTCGATCAAACCCGGCTAAGCAGACGATTAATCCACCAC
>NW_021225218.1:0-4809 GCF_002162155.2 Triticum dicoccoides
GTGAAATGGAGTAGTTTTCAATGGTGAACATCATTATGTTGATCATATCTACTATATGATTCATGCTCGACCTTTCGGTCTCAGTGTTCCGAGGCCATATCTGCATATGCTAGGCTCGTCAAGTTTAACCTGAGTATTCTCCGTGTGCTAAACTGGCTTGCACCCGTTGTAGATAGACGTAGAGCTTATCACACCCGATCATCATGTGGTGTCTGGGCACGACGAACTTTGGAAATGGTGCATACTCAGGGAGAACACTTTTATCTTGAAATTTAGTGAGAGATCATCTTATAATGCTACCGTCAATCAAAGCAAGATAAGATGCATCAAAGATAAACATCACATGCAATCAATATAAGTGATATGATATGGCCATCATCATCTTGTTCTTGTGCTCTCCATCTTCGAAGCACCGTCATGATCACCATCGTCACCGGCGCGACACCTTGATGTCCATCGTAGCATCATTGTCGTCTCGCCAACTATAGCTTATACGACTATCGCTACCGCTTAGAGATAAAGTAAAGCAATTACAGGGCGATTGCATTGCATACAATAAAGCGACAACCATATGGATCCTGCCAATTGCCGATAACTCGGTTAGAAAATATGATCATCTCATACAATAAAATATCTCATCACGTCTTGACCATATCACATCACAACATGCCTGAAAAACAAGTTAGACGTCCTCTACTTTGTTGTTGCAAGTTTTACGTGGCTGCTACGGGCTGAGCAAGAACCGTTCTTACCTACGCATCAAAACCACAACGATAGTTTGTCAAGTTAGTGTTGTTTTAACCTTCTCATGGACCGGGCGTAGCCACACTTGGTTCAACTAAAGTTGGAGAAACTGACACCCGCTAGTCACCTGTGTGCAAAGCACGGTGGTAAAACTAGTCTCGCGTAAGCGTACGCGTAATGTCGGTCCGGGCCGCTTCATCCAACAATACCGCTGAACCAAAGTATGACATGCTGGTAAGCAGTATGAGTTGTATCGCCCAAAACTCACTTGTGTTCTACTCGTGCATATAACATCAACACATAAAACCAGGCTCGGATGCCACTGTTGGGGAACGTAGTAATTTGAAAATTTTCCTACGCACACGCAAGATCATGGTGATGCATAGCAACGAGAGGGGAGAGTGTGTCCATGTACCCTCGTAACCGAAAGCGGAAGCGTTAGCACAACGCAGTTGATGTAGTCATACGTCTTCACACTACTAGGGAAAAGCTTATACACAGACGCTTACTAGTAGCGCGGGTTTATACCCCTCGTTAGTGATACTTACTAGTAGCACGTGTTTTACCCCTCGCTACTACTAAGTTGATAGTAGTAGCGCGGGTTTTTAACCCTCGCTACTACTAAGTGGTGTCTGCCGTGCCCCCCGAAACATGCCATAGTAGTAGCGAGGGTTATAAACCTGCGCTACTACTTTATGACTAGCTGTAGCGCAGGTCAGATGCCCATGCTACTAGTATATTCCCACACCACCCACCCCCGATCCACCCCACGAGCCGTCCCACTCAACCCACCACTGTTTGTCTAAAAAAACACCTAACCCTTGATCCAGATCCCTTCCACCTCCTCTCTTCTACCGATTCGTCTCCCTCCCATCCCACGCTGCCACCGCCGCCGCCCACCACCCCGGCGACCTCCCTACCGACGATCCCTAGCCTCTCCCTCTCCTTATCCCCTGCATCCGTCGCCCGCACCTTCCCTCCCAGTCCCAGATCAACCCGCGGGTGAGCCGGCGGCCAGGACACACGTGAGGAGCAGCGGCAGGAGCTGTACCGCTCGATGGATTTGAAGCAGGAGGACGTCACCATGAGCTGCAGTAGGAGGAGCACGGGCATGGTGTCCTGCTCGACGACGGCGGCGTCTCGAGCGTGTGCAAGGCCAACGCGGGCACGTGAAGTAGGATGGCGTCCTACTTGACAACGTCCGTGGTGGAGAAGCTCTCGGCCCTGGATCCGCTCGCCGAGGCGGCAGGTGGCGTCGCCGGGAGTCGCTGCCCATGGTGCAACCAGTGCGGACTCTGTCCACGTCTTGCTCAAGCAGGCGCTATGGGCTGGCGACCGCGTGGAGCTGCTGGGCTGCCTGTACAACAGAGATGGCAAGGTGCACAAGCTTCTCTAGTCTTTATGATTTCTCATCTGTGGCATTACAGTTTTATCTCTCTGCCATGGCAAGTTGTGCTCATGTTCAGTGCACATGTTCAGAGTAGGATGTTCAGTGCACATTACAGAGATGGTATAGTTTCAGGATTAACATTACCCTGTGACATGTTCAGGGCACATGTTCAGAGTAGGATGCAAGGTGTAGATGTTCACTGCAAATGGCAAGGTGTTCTTCTAAAAATTCAGTGCACATGTTCCGAGTAGGAGGCAATGGTATCTTGATGAACCGAGTGTTTCTATAGCTGACTAGTTCACGATGTTTGTACTACTACATGATTAACTAGAGTACTCTTACTTACAACTTTCTAGGAGTTGTGGTTCTGCTACTTAACTGGAATAATACTCACATCAAACCATTTCTCTTGTGGATCTGCTGCTCGGCCCATCATCAAATTGTTTCTAGGAGTATAAAGTTGCAAAGTTTCACTATAAATTGGCAAAAGAATCCCATGCCAAACAGTTGTGGATCTTAGTGTTGAAATAATCTCAAAAGCCAGACTGAGTTAGTTGGATGTAATGGCAAACATAATGTTTCATGCACATTAAACATTTATTTTGTGAGATTTGATCAGAATTTGACAGAAAACTTGTCAAAAATTCTTGTGTAGAATTTGACAGAAAACTCCTCAAAATTTTGTTTGCAAGGTTAAATTTCAAGTTTAGTGCTTGTAGGACTAGGACTAGAAGTATGACTTGTATTCTAGGACTAGGAGTCTCCTAATTTCATAAACTTCCATATTAAATTTAGAAACATCACTTTCCCAATACAGTTCTTGTACCGAACAATTCTGCTCTTGCAGGTCTACTAGAGGAAACATCACTTGGGGCATATTATCATCTGCTTCTTCTTGGAGCATATTGTGAGGAACTAATATTTTTATGCTAATGACAAATTGGATTTATAATCTTTAACCTTGAATCTTTATATGATTTTAGTTACTACCATATCTGCTCTTGCATGTCTACTAGAGTATCCACTTCTGAAGATGTTGAATTGATTCATCACTCCATGTTTTTCTGGGCCATTTAGTTATCACCCTGTTGCCACAAAACCATGGCTAGAATTAAGATGGAAAATCTCAAGGTAGCTGAATCTATTGCTACATAGATCGTAACTGAATCATTGATGATGAAAAATATATCCAAAAAGTTGCTGCTGTAGAGATAGCTGAGCTCACTCACACATAGGCTCGAGTCATCTTCTTTCTTTGTTTCTTGCGAAGTACTTGCACTGTACTGTAGGAAGAAACACAAGACTGAACTATTTTTTCCTTATGACGGCAGCCGATTGCTTGTACTAGCCTAATAAGAATACAGCTTTTAGGTAAGTTAAGAAACAATACTGTGTGGGGATTGAAAAACCGGGTGCCATAGTTTATTCAATACAGTCTACTAGAAATAATCATGTTATTGTTTGAAGTGGGCATCGAATACTCGAGTCTCATAGCCTTTTTGTGTGTTGATATTTGAAAGGGGAATAGGGCAATGTGTTGCACTCCTGCTGTTGTTAGAGCACTATATTTTATTGTTAATCATGCTATGTTTCAAACTCGTTTTCATTCTGCTCATATGATATTGCTCATCTTTTGTTTTCTGTCTTGGTGCCTCATGTATTTACAGTAGTAATGTTCTAAATTTAGTGTTTACAGTAGATTTTTGTAGAAATGTCCTGGTGCCTCATCTTTTGTTCAAGCACTCGTTGTCATTCTACTGTAAATCTTTTGCTAATGCATATATTTACAACCCCATGCTCTTTTTCTATTCTTGTTTCTTATTTTTCTTGCAAAGGTACAATAACTTCCCCTCTTTTTTCGTGCAGATGCTAAGAAGGTGAGGGGAGTTGTTTCTCACATGAGGAAGTTGGTTGAAACATCACTGTCTGCTTCAACCAAGAGATTTGAAGAGTTGCCAAAGGTAATTTTGAGGCAAATTTCAGCGCATATTCTCATTGTATTATAATCTTAGTCCCGGTCTCCTGTATCATCCGAGCTTATGCCTCCTCTCCATTTATTGGCTATATGTATATGCCTTGCTGATGCTCATTTCCATCGTTGCAGGGTAACGAGATGTTGAAGAGGCAGAGTGAATCCATGACACTACAGTGCAATTATTGCACCGTTCCATTGAACATTTTTCCTTTTCATTTTTCTTATTATTGGAGTGAGGACGTTAGAATGAGGAACTGTAAGATAGTAGATACGACAACTGTATAATAGTATAATCAGGAATAACGACATTTCCATCACTATTGTATTTCCTAATTCGTTAGTAGTAGCGTGGGGACAAATTTGTGTGCTACTAGTATTTAGGATACTAGTAGTGTTGGTATTATAGACGCGCTACTACTATTTCGTTAGTAGTAGCGCGGGTTCATAATAGTAGTAGCGTGGGTGGAAACGCGCTACTACTAACTTTGTTAGTAGTAGCGCGGGCTGCACCCATGCTACTACTAACTATTAGCTGTAGCGCGATACTAGTAGCATGGGTCCCGCGCTGCTAGTAGCCATTTTACCGGCGCTGCTAGTAGCCTTTTCCCTAGTAGTGTCACGATCCGACCGATCCAAGTATCGAACGCACGGCACCTCCGAGTTTAGCACACATTCAACTCGATGATGTCCCTCGAACTCC